>NC_036840.1:22037314-22049014 GCF_002910315.2 Salvelinus sp. IW2-2015 | reverse complement strand
ACACACAAAGTCTACTATTTACCAGGTATTGTTACTTTAAAATAACATGGTTATGCAGTAATTACATAATAACTACCCTTTGGATTCTGTGAAATCTATTGTAGCAAACAGTGCTGTGTACCTAATGCATATAGGCTTTTGTATTGGTGAATAGCTACCCCTCAAGTATAGGAGACCAGACACACAAAGTCTACTATTTACCAGGTATTGTTACTTTAAAATAACATGGTTATGCAGTAATTACATAATAACTACCCTTTGGATTCTGTGAAATCTATTGTAGCAAACAGTGCTGTGTACCTAATGCATATAGGCTTTTGTATTGGTGAATAGCTACCCCTCAAGTATAGGAGACCAGGGCGCACAAAGTCAACAACGACTATACAGTCTACACTCTGAAAAAAAGGGTTCTAAAAGTGTTATTCTACAAGTACAAGGGTTCTACACAGTACCTTTTTCATATAGATCCTTCTCCATAGACGGGTGTGCTGTCTTGCAACAAAACAGATGAGTGCACATCTTCAGGGCAAAACAGACGGGCTTGGCTTAGAATCATGGAATTGTTGACAACATGTAAACTATATTCAGTCTCCAAATGTTTATTGAAATCAAATACATTTTCACAATAAGCACTTGTTGTCTCTCAAAWACATTGTTACAGATGTTAGTTAGAATTTTTTGCCATATTATTMTAGATGTGGTATAAGTCAAAACAAGACATGGTATCAAGGACAAGACACAACTAGCGGAAACAAGCTGCCTACGATTCCCCATATGGCAGCTTGTCATTGTTGATAGCTATCTGACAGTTCAGAATCATAACAACACACGGCCTTCTTCCCCTGTGATGCACATGCATCATTTTCGTGATGTTGTCAGGCAACCTGTGTCACGCCCTGACTTTAGTTATATTTGGTTTCTTTATTATTTGGTTAGGTCAGGGTGTGACAAGGGTGGTTTGTTAAGTTTTTGTATTGTCTATGGGTTTTTGTCTTGTCTAGGGTTTTTGTTATCTATGGGGATTTTGTATTGTCTAGGGGTAATTAGGTTGATGGTGGCCTGGATGGGTTCCCAATCAGAGACAGCTGTTTATCGTTGTCTCTGATTGGGGAGCCTATTTAGGTTGCCATTTTTMCAAGTTGGTTTTGTGGGTAGTTGTCCTTGTTAGTTGCCTGGATGCGCTACGTTGGCGTCACGTGGCGTTGTGATATTTATTGTTTTTGTTGGCGACATCGGTAAATAAATAAGTATGTACGCTCAAAACGCTGCGCCTTGGTCCACTCCTTTAAACGGCCGTGAAAACCAGGCTATGGAAGACAGAGTTCTGAAATGGTTCTTTGTTGGGTGGAAAGGTTCTACCTGGAACCATATTGTGGTTTTTMTAGAGGGAACCATTTTCTCTAACAGCGTACGAGACCAGGTCTGCGTCCCAAATGGCTCTGTATTCTCCTAGACCAGAGGGCATAAGAGGCCTTTGAGTCAGAGACGAATCACGCGGCAATGTGTAGATGTGAAGATCACGGTCATTGGACCCATTGTTTGAGGTTATGTGCAGACCTCGTGAAAAGGAAAATTAAACGATCTATTCCCAGAAGGCTCTAAAGACATGCTGCCTCTCATTGACAATTAAGGAGTGCAGAATAGAGCTACTTTGTGGCATACACAGGATCAACCACCCATAGAGGGAGGGGAGACATACTTTCAGGATTGACCCCTTAAAATGATCCCTTAGCTTCAAGGGTTCCATTAACTATGTTAGATAGTATTGACAGCTTTGGGTAGCTGTYCTTAAGCACATAATGTGTCTAGGATCAGTTTTCTTTCCATTGCCAGCCTTAACCATCAGGGGAAAAAAATACTTACCTTAACTTAGATGTCTAGAGCCCTCAAATTCCACTCTGGACCTCGAAGCCAGTCCCACTGCTTTTTTTCATTGTTCTCCTCTAATCAAGGACTGATTTAGACCTGGGACACCAGGTGTGTGCAAWTAATTATCAGGTAGAACAGAATAGCAGCAGGCTCCGGACCTCGTAGGGTAAGAGTTGAGCAGGGTTTCCCAAACTCGCTCCTGCAGTGCTCRGGTTTTTGCCGTAGCACTACACAGCGGGTTCAAATAACCAACTCATCATCAAGCTTAGATTATTTGAGTCAGCTGTGTAGTGCTAGGGTAAGTGGGGGCCAGGACCGAGTTTGGGAAACCGTGGTCTAGAGGCTCACATAAACGTGTGAAGATTTCTTCATGCCAACCTCTGAGTCCCCTTACTGGTAGAACTGAGAACTCAGAGCCAACTTCAACCAAAGATGATGGAAAAATKAAGATAGTTCACTYAGGCCGTTTACCTTTGAAAAAAATGGTCAGTTCCATGTCTTCTTAACGGGGGTGGATCTCCCATAGACACCCATGCAACAGAAGCTGGGTCTGGTCTGCTTATATCATTGATTTTAATGTAMCCAGAAAACATCAACTTGAGCACGCACATTAAATTCAACCTGCAATGTCCACCACTGTGGAGGTTTGCTAATGATGACCGCTAGATGGCGATGGAGCTTAGCTGTTGACTGGTATAGACGTTTCAGACCTCGGAATGATGCCAACACTAAATATAATCCAGTACCAAAATACTTGACTGAAAACAAGGATTCATGTGTGTATTCCGCTATAAACATATTAGTATTTACTTAAGAATGTTACCTCAGAGCGCAAAATGTATGTAAAAACTGTGAAAAGTGAATATGTGTGTGTCTATGTTTGTTATCTTCCTTTTTCAGGTCCAGTGACGACCAGTCATTCAGGGCAGGAACCTGTTTTGATCCCAACCTGTTTAGCTAAAATATATATATATACAGTTGAAGTCGGAAGTTTACATACACTTATGTTGTAATCATTAAAACTCGTTTTTCAACCACTCCACAAATTTCTTGTTAACAAACTATAGTTTTGGCAAGTCGGTTAGGACATCTACTTTGTGCATGACACAAGTAATTTTTCCAACAGTTGTTAACAGACAGATTATTTCACTTATAATTCACTGTATCACAATTCCAGTGGGTCAGAAGTTTACATACACTAAGTTGACCGTCCCTTTAAACAGCTTGGAATATTCCAGAAAATGATGTCATGGCTTGCTACACTGAGCAGCAGGCAGCCAAGCTAAATACAGCACATCCATCATGAACACGTTCATTAATGCAAACACAGTACTATTACATTTGCATTCCACACAGAAGTAACACTACTAACACACTAACTGGAATGTACACCCCAGCCCTCTGCCAAAAGTGACTACAGGAAACCCCTATTTAAAAATTRTGATTGACTGATTGCAGAAGTATTGCAACATGTTTTCATTGACACATTTATTTCTACAGTCRTAGCCTACTTATTTATGTCCTAAACAGTTTCCCTGCTGGCATGAGAGGAAATAACATAGCTATGTGTCTATGAACCTACTGGCATATAAACTCATTCATGCCTTAAATACAGTTGAAGTTGGAAGTTTACATACACTCAGGTTGGAGTCATTAAAACTCATTTTTCAACCACTCCACACATTTCTTGTTAACAAACTACAGTTTTGGCAAGTCGGTTAGGACATCTACTTTGTGCATGACACAAGTCATTTTTCCAATAATGTTTACAGACAGATTATTTCACTTATAATTCACTGTATCACAATTCCAGTGGTCAGAAGTTTACATACACTAAGTTGACTGTCTTTAAACAGCTTGGAAAATTCCAGAAATTGATGTCATGGCTTAGAAGCTTCTGATAGGCAATTGACATCATTTGAGTCAATTGGAGATTACTTGTGGATGTATTTCAAGGCCACCTTCAAACTCAGTGCCTCTTTGCTTGACATCATGGGAAAATCAAAAGAAATCAGCTGACCTCAAAAAAACAATTGTAGACCTCCACAAGTCTGGTTCATCCTTGGGAGCAATTTCCAAATGCCTGAAGGTAACACGTTCATCTGTACAAACAGTAGTATGCAAATATAAACACCATGGGCCCATGCAGCTGTCATATCGCTCAGGAAGGAAACGCGTTCTGTCTCCTAGAGATGAACATGATCGGCTATGATCTGAATGATCAGCTATGAAAAGCCAACTGACATTTACTCCTGAGGTGCTGACCTGTTGCACCCTCTACAACCACTGTGATTATTATTATTTGACCCTCGCTGGTCATCTATGAACATTTGAACATCTTGGCCATGTTCTGTTATAATTTCCCCCGGCACAGCCAGAAGAGGACTGGCTACCCCTTCATCTTGTGCACATCTACCATTCCAGTGTTTAATTGCTATATTGTTATTTCTTCGCCACCATGGCCTATTTATTGCTTACCTCCCTTATCCTACCTAATTTGCACATGCTGTATATAGACTTTTTCTACTGTATGTTTGTTTATTCCATGTGTAACTCTGTGTTGTATGTGCCGAACTGCTTGCTTTATCTTGGTCAGGTCGCAGTTGCAAATGAGAACTTGTTCTCAACTAGCCTACCTGGTTAAATAAAGGTGAAATAAAATATATATATATAAATAGCCTGGTTCCTCTCTAGGTTTCTTCCTAGGTTCGGCCTTTCCTAGGGAGTTTTCCTAGCCACTGTGCTTCGTCACCTGCATTGCTTGCTGTTTGGGGTTTTAGGCTGTGTTTCTGAACAGCACTTTGTGACATCAGCTGATGTAAGAAGGGCTTTATAAATACATTTGATTGATTGATTGATAGTTGGGCCGTGATTGCCTCAGTGTTTTGTCCTCATGGGGACACCACGTCACCGCAAAATCTACGGGGAGAGCTAAAAAATGAAAGCAACTTGGGTGCTGCCATAAGATTTACATTAAAAGTGCCGATCCAAGAAAGCTCAAGGTCATTGATTCAATCCAAGATGGCGTAAGCAGTCGGATGTGTCTTTTGTCCTGTCTGTCCCGTGTAATAGTATATTCGTATTTTTCGTATACATTCGTATATATTTTAAATTCACCTTCCATCTAGGCAACTGAAATATATTCCTACATTCCGCTCACCCAATGTGGTACGGACCGCTATTTTTTTTATACTTTAGAACCGTAACCCCAATCAGAAGCTAGCCAGATAACTAGCTACTAGCTAGTAGTCAGTTAGCCACTGCTGCGGTCTTCGCCCTTAACTGGACAACAGCCAGCTTCAATACCGAAGGACCAATACCTCCAAGCCTCAAACGCGATATCAACCCAGAGCATTAGGACTGCTTTTTCTTCTACCAACATCAACCGGATTCCTGACGCAAGCTCTGATCAAACACCGAGTACCCGCAGCTAGCTGGCAACCGAGTGGCTACTACTGGCTAACACTCTGTCCCGCGAAGCAAGCACCAGTTAGCCTTGAGCTAGCCTCGAGCTAGGCCCAATCTGCCGGCTAGCCGAAGAGGTCTAACCAGCGAATTCTTGGGCTACAATACTCTTTGCCAATTGGACTGAGCCTTTTTTTTGCCGACACAGAGCCCTGCAATCCATCACAACTGGTCTAAATCAGCTACAAGCTAATTTAGCCATTTTTTTGCCGCTGCTAGTAGCTTTTACCTTCTGCACAGACACCAGCCCTGTTATTAGCCTGGATATTAACTCACCAATTTACCAGCATCGACTGCCTCTCGACAACAACGCGGATTCCTGCGTAATCCCTGAGCCACTACTTCTGATCTCACAGCTAGCTTGCAGCTAGCGCAGTTAGCGCACTGCCACGAAGCTAGCACCAGTTAGCAAACACAATTCTACAATTCACAACCTCTCTTTCGCCATTCGGCTTGGATTCTCTGGATCCTCTGTCGACACGACCACGTCTGAGCAGACCCCTCCGTCTGAGCAGACCACCCCCCGGGCTGACACTTTAATAAACGCGCGGCTTAGTGGAGCGCCGGTCCCTCCCATCCACGGCTGCCCCTGGACACTATGATCACTTGGCTACATAGCTGATGCATGCTTGACTGTCCATTAATTATCGCGTAGAGCCCATTCTGTTTATTTGTGTTTTTATTCTGTCGGCTCTGTGGCTTAACTCAGGATCTGTGTGTAGTTAATCCGACCCTCTCTGCCTAGTCGTCGCCATTTTTACCTGTTTTGTTGCTGTGTTAGACTAGCACACCCTGTTATTGCTGCGTTATCGCCATCTAAAATAACAGGCGACGTGCAGGAGTGGCCACGTGGAGGTATCTGAGGCAAATCAGGAACAGGGCTCTGGAAAACGAAAGATTCAACTGGAAGACCCACATCGGTGCCCGCTGGTGCTAGAGCACCGCGGCTATGCTAAGGGTAAAATCATTGTAATTCACCTTGGGATACAAATTAACACTGGGGCGGGGAGCGTGGGCCGCCGGATATTGTTTGAATACAGTGATGATTTCGCGAACGATTCTGCACGGGACCCGTGCAGGCGTAACTGGCTCCCTTGAGAAATTGACGGCTGCCAACCTTACCTGGCTGAATGCTCCCCGTCGCCCGATGGCAATACGGCCCCATTGCCACCTCACCAGAATGCCGGCGAGGTGGATATGATCAATCACTACAGGCCGCTAATCACTGGGCTATATGTAGGAGAGATTACACGGCGATACCGGTGGAACAGGCGCAAATGCGATAAGTGTCTCTGGCTGCCATGTAGTATAGCTAGCCAGATTAGACGGGCCCGAGAGACCGCAACTGGAAGACCAGACGTTGGTTACCTGTTGTTTTTACTAGCTCTCCAATTCAAGCGAATACACTTATGCCTATTTATGTCATCATCTCTCCTTCAATATTGCATTTACTCTCGCTTGTCAGCTAATTTTCATTATGTTATTTCGGGGTGTGCAATGGACCCTGTAGTTCCCACACTCTCCGATACCCTGCCCTTTCTGGAAAACCCTGGTGCCCGCTTCAATGACACTGTCAATTCTCTTTTCATTTTTTTTTTTTTCCCCTTTACCCCTACGCAGTGTGGTGGTAGCTTTAGAGTGGATATGCACTGTTGCCTTCATGGTGCGCTCACCATCTGCGTATGGCAGGTGCTCCGGGAAATCGCAGTGAGATATCCACGGGGACACCCCGGTCGGCGTGCTCTACGCTTGGCGTGAACGCAGACGGGGGGTGTGCCCTTGCAGTCGGCACAGTTATCGAGGGGCACGCTGGGGGATCGGTTGCGCGCGTGGCAACGCGTGCACCGTGGAATTGGTTAGGGTGGCGCGTAGCCAATCCCGGCGGAGAGCTTATCTCCTGTCGAGTCCACCCCAACATGCGTGACATCACCATTGAGACACCATGTCCAGAGATATCAACCTCTCTTATCATCCACCTGCCTGGGCTTGCCATCCGTGTAGCCCGCGCCCCTCCATACCCCTGTCTGCACATGTATGCCCAGAATCTATCTCCACGCCACTAAATGGTCTGCTCCTTTTATCTTTGTCCCAAAGCCCTTGGCATCATGCCGAATAGTCAACATCCAGAAGCCTCCATCCTAAGTTTGCTCTACTCGACCCGCTTTACGCAATCTGGCAATCCTGATGTCCTTGCCGTGTCCGATCCTGGCTTAGGCAAGGCCAAATTCTGAGATTTCCATACCAACCTATATACACTTTCCGTCGTAGAACTGCCAAAGGGGTGAGGAGTGCCATTACTGCAAGATGCCTGCAAAAGTTCTGTCATACTTTCTCAGGTCTATGCCAAACAGTTCCGAAACTTCTAATCTTAAAAATTTCTCTCCAGAAAATAAGTCTCTCACTGTTGCCGCCTGCTACCCGGACGTCCCTCTCTAGACTCCCATGCTGCTGCCCGTAATGAGACACACAGCTTGTGACATGGTCAGGATCCCGTCCCATGGCGTAGCTCAAGAGCTTCTCTTGTAATCCTGTTAGGTGAACCTAAACTGGGATATGCTCTACACCCCCGGCCGTTTACACCGTCTTGATGCCCTCAATCTCACAAAAATCATCAAGGAACCCAACCAGGTACAACCCAAACATTCGCGTAAACCCATGAGGCACCCTAATAGACATTATCCTGACCAACCTGCCCTCCAAAAGACACCTCTGCTGTCTATCATATGATCTACAGCCGACTCGCCATTGCTGTATCGCAACACGGTCCGCGTGTCTAAGACGACCACCCTCATCACTGTCAAACGCTCCTATAACATCTTCCCTGCGAGCAGGCCCTTTCTAATCGACCCTGCCGCCCCGGTAACCACTGGGAAGGATATTGACGCTCATCCCGTCAGTCTGAGGAGATGGCCCATCATTTAAATGTTACTTTCCTCACCAATTATATAATCGACCACAGCCCCCATGCTCCGTTCAAACAAATGCCAGAAACCAAGAACAGATCATAGCCCTTGGTTAATCCACTCCAGACCTGACTGCCCCGACCAGCCAAACATGTGGCGAAACCCTGCAATAGCATCGAAAGAGCCCCACGTCGATTGACAACTTGTTATGGAAAGCAAGGAACCAAATACACGTCTAGTCAAGCATGCAGGAAAAAGGCAAAGGAGCGAGCCTATTTCCTCAGCAGAAATCTCTGCATCCCTGTAAGCCTCTAACCCAAAAATCTGGATATGTAACACCCATGGAGAACAGAGAACCTCAGGCCCCTCCCAGCTTGCTCACTGCCACTGAGGCTAGTAAGCCACGGTACCACCGATAAAATCCCGTGATAAGACGACCTTCACACGCATTTCAAAAATGGCTGCCACTGCTCCCCCTGGCGACTTCCAACCTTGGCCAAAGCCCCTGCCCCCCGCTGCCTACTCCAAGCTCCCAGCTCTCTTTAACCACCCAGCATAGCGAGACGTTCTGAAAAGAGGCCCTCGGGAAAGACCTAGCCGGACATCCATTACAATCGCAGGGCGGGCGTTGACAATTCTCTGGCCACCACCTATTCGTGACCAACTGGTCCGCCCCAGCCCAAATTGTGTTCCCTTCAACCTCGCTAGTGTCGACACCAGCCTGTTCAACCTCTCCTTCGTTCATCTGACCATCTACCACACGGATAATCGCGCGCAGAAAGCTGCCCGCGGTCATTCCCCTCAAAGGGGAGACACCGAACAGCGGGCACCCACGCATCAACGTGTTACATGACCCTCATATCCCATTCCATTCTGCCCTAGCCTAACGCCGCACAGGTCCTTACGAAAAGTCCCCCACTCCATCAGTTCACCTGCACCTCCCCGCACTCCCTACGCACTTCCTCGCCGTGCACCACGCGTTCCGCGAGTCCGCTTCCATCCCCGCGAGGTCACCCACTCATGCCCACCTCGACCAATAAGCTATCGGAAAGCGCGCTATCAGCCTAACCGCCGTCATCGATAAAAGTACCCATTACTGTGCAGCTCGTTCTGGTCTCCGCCTTTGCTGCAAGGCTTGTGCGTGAGCCTTGGTGTCTACTCGAGCCCAATTACTTATGACGAAGCATGTACTCCCCAACTGCTTACATCCCAGCGCGTATTTCTAATGAACGGCACTGCTGGATGGAATCACACCTTCTTTCGCAGACAGTCACGTAGATGATCACAAATCGAGGCGAGCAATTGTGCGCGGTTCCTGCAGGTCAGTCTCTTAGGACCACAAAGGGTTGCATTCATCCGGGCACGATCTCTTTTCTCGAGTATAACATCGACTACCCGTAACGCTCAGCTGAGAGCCGTTCCCGTGAAAACCACTACTACGCAGACAGACACCTATTACATACTTATCACGCGACACCCCATATCCTTGACTGAGTGCTATCTAACGCTCCAACATAACGGAGCTAAGTGCATACACAACTTCCGCGTACGCGTGGCCTCCCACGCTCTTTAAACGCACCGATCAAAAACAAGAACACAAAACAACATAACTTATTGTGACAAACACCGAGTTCGCTGGCGACTGCACCTCGCCGCCACCGAACTAGCACACCCACGCCATGAGACCGGTTATATCACGACACCCATAAGAATACCTCGAGTGGAAAGCACAACATGGCTATAAGTCCACGTGTGAAGGTGTCTGCCTAGACCTGCAAACTCTCCTTCCCATGACCATACAAACATCTCCAATCCAATCCAAATCAGCATCGCTTTCTCAATTCCCGCAAAAGCCCTACAACGACATGAAATCAGGACGACTGCCGACAAACCTACCAAGTATATACTCACCTAATCCATTCAAATCGAGTACACTACGCACCTTCGGCGACCGTCCACTTATACCCAAATGCTCACAGGATCTACCTATCCACACAAAGACATGGATTGCAGTTTATAAACACAGTGCCAACTTCGTTTTGTTACAAAAATGCACCGCTTGTCCCCTAAATTAGGCCGACCAACACACACCCTATAGCTCCTCGCCTTCCCTATGCACGCCCTCGGCCCTCGCTACCAAGTGTTCGGTCGTCCAGAACCCACTGGCTCCAGTCTATCTTAAAACACCGCGCAAACGCTAAGTAAAAAAGGCCGAGACACTTATCCATCAGTCTCTAACTAGAATCACATGCATGGCGACACCTCACCCGCAGCAAAACCGCTCCGGCCGCCCTTCCAAAGCCCCACAACAAGGGGGGGTGGGGGGTATCCTACTCACTAGTCACAAGAAACACTGCCCATCCGTGACTAAAAGCTAAAACCTCAGAACGCCTTTCACTTTAATCCCGATCCACATACTCATGCTGCACATGCGCATGAGCGAGAAGAGCGAATTGCAAAATCCACTGAAGTTGAAGCACCTCATCTCGCCAACCTTTAAAAATCTGCGAGTCAGCAGCGTAACCGATCGCTTCGCAGCTGTCATAGTCCACTGTAAACTACCCACCCATTTACCTACCTCACCCCCCATACATGCTTTTATTTCTTTACTTTCTGCTCTTTGCACACCAGTATCTCTTCTTGCACAATGATCATCTGAGATTTACCCGTGTAATCTGCTAATTGAATTATTCGATTTATGCTACTCATCCTTTGCCACCCATGATATAGAGTTCTCTTTTCTATGTGAGACCTGTGACTAAATCGTTACATCGCTATGTGAACTTGTGTTGTCCTGTTCAACACCGCTATGCTCTGAGTCTCTGGGAACCACAGGAGAGAGCGAGCCATAGAGCTGACACAATGAGACACGTTTGCGCGACACTAGCAGTACCTGGTTAAAATGGTGTCCTATTATTCATATATATTAATACTGCCACAGATAACTAATAACGTCAAACAATAAACATTATTATTCTGAACCAGAGCTTCATATATTGAGGACCTGAGAGAGAGAAATCATCAAGTCAATCACTAACTTACCAAAATCTAGCTAGCAACTCTTAAACAAAGACAAGGTCACCACTGAAATGAAGTCGACACACTCATACCTGAGAAAATCCTTTCTCAATTGAAGAGATAACTTTATATGATAAAACTAAATGGTGCCTACACAACCTCTGCCAAAAAGATGACACCAAACATTAAACACCAGAGCGAAAAGGTTGGAAAAATCGCAAATCAAACAACGAGGCGCGTCTGGGAAAGGATGATCAGTCAGCGATAATCCTGCGAAATGCGAGTGCAATGCCAGTCACTAGCTCTGCTATTCAGTGCGAGTGCGTCTGAAGATTTGGGGGGTATTAAATTTGGTGGGTGGGGTCCTGCCCCCAAGGGTGGTCCCGCAGCCTGGGTGAAAAGGACGTCTTTCCAAGATCTCTCTTCAACAACAACAACGTTTCCA
>NC_036840.1:22029543-22037289 GCF_002910315.2 Salvelinus sp. IW2-2015 | reverse complement strand
TGGCACATGCTGTATATAGACTTTTTCTACTGTATGTTTGTTTTATCCATGTGTAACTGTGTTGTATGTGCCGAACTGCTTTGCTTTATCTTGGTCAGGTCGCAGTTGCAAATGAGAACTTGTTCTCAACTAGCCTACCTGGTTAAATAAAGGTTAATAAAAATATATAATTAAATAGCCTGGTTCCTCTCTAGGTTTCTTCCTAGGTTCGGCCTTTCTAGGGAGTTTTCTTAGCCACTGTGCTTCGTCACCTGCATTGCTTGCTGTTTGGGGTTTAGGCTGTGTTTCTGAACAGCACTTTGTGACATCAGCTGATGTAAGAAGGGTTTATAAATACATTTGATTGATTGATTGATGTTGGGCCGTGATTGCCTCAGTGTTTTGTCCTCATGGGGACACCACGTCACCGCAAAATCTACGGGGAGAGCTAAAAAAATGAAAGCAACTTGGGTGCTGCCATAGATTTACATTAAAAGTGCCGATCCAAGAAAGCTCAAGGTCATTGATTCAATCCAAGATGGCGTAAGCAGTCGGATGTGTCTTTTGTCCTGTCTGTCCCGTGTAAATAAGTATTCGTATTTTTCGTATACATTCGTATATATTTTAATTTCACTTTCCATCTAGGAACTGAATATACATTCCTACATTCCGCCTCACCCAATGTGGTACGGAACCTGCTATTTTTTTTATACTTAGAACCGTAACCCCAATCAGAAGCTAGCCAGATAACTAGCTACTAGCTAGTAGTCAGTTAGCCACTGCTGCGGTCCTTCGCCCTTAACTCGGACACAGCCAGCTTCAATAACCGGGCCAATACCTGCCAGTCTGCAAGCGCGATATCAACCCAGAGCATATGGACTGCTTTTTCTTCTACCACATCACCGATTCCTGACGCAAGCTCTGGACAATTACACCGTATTATCACAGCTAGCTAGCTGCAAACCGAGTGCTACTACTGGCTAACACCTCTGTCCCGACAGCAAGCACCAGTTAGCCTTGAGCTAGCCTCGAGCTAGGCATCTGCCGGCTAGCCGAAGAGGTCTACCAGCGAATTCTTGGGCTACAATACCTCTTTGCCAATTGGACTGGACCTTTTTTTTGCCGACACAGAGCCCGCGCCAATCCATCACAACTGGTCTAAATCAGCTAACAAGCTAATTTAGCCATATTTTTTGCCGCTGCTAGTAGCTTTTAACCTTCTGCACAGACACCAGCCCTGTTATTAGCCTGGATATTAACTCACACAATTTACCAGCATCGGACTGCCTCTCGACAACAACGCCGGATTCCTGCCGTAATCCCTGAGCCACTACTTCTGATCCTCACAGCTAGCTTGCAGCTAGCGCAGTTAGCGCCCACTGCCCACGAAGCTAGCACCAGTTAGCAAACACAATTCTACAATTCACAACCTCTCTTTCGCCATTCGGCTTGGATTCTCTGAATTCTCTGTCGACACGACCCGACTGTCTGAGCAGACCCCCTCCGTCTGAGCAGACCACCCCCCGGGCCTGACTAACTTTAAACGCCACGGCGTGCTGCTTAGTGGAGGCCTCCCTGCTCCATCTACGGCCTGCCCCTGGACACTATGATCACTGGCTACATAAGCTGATGCATGCTTGACTGTCCATTAATTCACGGTATCCATTCTGTTATTTGTGTTTTTATTCTGTCGGCTCTGTGGCTTTAACTCAGGATCTGTGTGTAGTTAATTCCGACCTCTCTGCCTAGTCGTCGCCATTTTTACCTGTTTGTTGCTTGTTTAGACTAGCAACCTGTTATTGCTGCTGTTAATCTTACCTGTTGGTTTTAGCTAGCTCTCCAATCAAGACCTGCAAGTCACTTATGCCTTATTGTATGTCTCTCTCAAATATCATTATGCCTTGCATACTGTTGTTAGGCTAGTTTTCATTTATCATTGTTTTGGTTTGCAATGGACCCTGTAGTTCCACTCTCCGTACTCTGATACCTTCCTTGTCCCACCCCCCACAATGCGGGGATCTTCACCCCATTGAGACCGGCAGCATGTCCAGAGATACAACCTCCTTATCATAACCACAGTGCCTGGGTTGCCTCCGCTGTACCCGCGCCCTTCCATACCCCTGTCTGCACATTATGCCCAGAAATCTATTCTACCAACGCCCATAATATCTGCTCCTTTTATTCTTTGTCCCCAAAGCCTTGCTCATGCATGTCAACATCAAGAGCCTCCTCCCTAAGTTTGCCTTACTCACGCGCTTTTAGCACACTCTGCCAATCCTGATGTCCTTGCCGTGGTCCGAATTCCTGGCTTAGAAAGGCGCACCAAAATTCTGAGATTTCAATACCAACTATAACATCTTTGTCGTCCAAGATAAAGACTGCAAAAGGGGAGGAGTTGCAATCTACTGCAGAGATCAGCCTGCAAAGTTCTGTCATACTTTCCAGGTCTATGCCCAAAACAGTTCGAACTTCTAATTTAAAAATTCTCTCCAGAAAATAAGTCTTCACTGGTTGCCGCCTGCTTAGACCCACCTCAGCTCCCAGCTGTGCCCTGGACACCACTGTTGAATTGATCGCTCCCATCTAGCTTCAGAGTTTGTTCTGTTAGGTGACCTAAACTGGAATATGCTTAACACCCCGGCAGTCCTACAATCCAAGCTTGATGCCCTCAATCTCACACAAAAGTCATCAAGAACCCACCAGGTACAACCCTAAATCCGTAACATGGCACCCTAATAGACATTATCCTGACCAACCTGCCCTCCAAAATACACCTCTGGCTGTCTTCATCAAGATCTCAGCGTCACTGCCTCATTGCCTGTATCCGCCACGGTCCGCGGGTCAAACGACCACCCCTCATCACCTGTCAACGCTCCTAAAACAGTTCTGCGAGCAGGCCTTTCTAATCGACCTGGCCGGGTACCCTGGAAGGATATTGACCTCATCCCGTCAGTTGAGGATGCCTGGTCATTCTTTAAATGTTACTTCCCTCACCATATAGACAAGCATGCTCCGTTCAAAAAATGCCAGAACAAAGAACAGATATAGCCCTTGGTTACTCCAGACCTGACTGCCCTCGACCAGCACAAAAACAACCTGTGGCGAACTGCAATAGCATCGAAAGAGCCCCCGCGATATGCAACTGTTCAGGGGAAGTCAGGAACCAATACAACGCAGTCAGTCAGGAAAGCAAAGGCCAGCTTTTTCAAGCAGAAATTCCGCCATCCTGTACTCTAACTCCAAAAAAGTTCTGGGATACTGTAAAGTCCATGGAGAACAAGAGCAACCTCCTCCCAGCTTGCCCACTGCACTGAGGCTAGGTAACCACGGTCACCACCGATAAATCCGTGAAATCGAAAGACTTCAACAAGCATTTCTAAATGGCTGGCCATGCCTCCTCCTGGCGACTCCAACCTTGGCCAACAGCCCCGCCCCCGCGCCGCTGCTACTCGCCCAAGGCTCCCAGCTTCTCTTTTACCCAAAATCCAGATAGCAGATTGTTCTGAAAGAGCTGGAAAACCTGGACCCATAACAATCAGCTGGCTTGACAATTCTGGACCCCCTATTCTGGAAACTGTCCCGCGCCATTGTCGCCACCCCTATTCGACCAGCCTGTTCAACCTCTCCTTCGTATCATCTGAGATTCCCCAACGGATTGGAAGCTGCCCGGGTCATCCCCCTCTTCAAAGGGGGAGACACCCTGGACCCAAAACTGTTACAGACCTAATATCCATCCTGCACTGCCTATCTAACGGTCTTCGAAAGCCAAGTCACAACAGATCACTGACCATCCGCATCCCACCGTACCTTCTCGCTGTGCAATCCGGTTTCCGCGAGCCGGTCCGGGTGCACTCTCAGCCCACGCTCAAGGTACTAAAACGATATCATAACGCAATCGATAAAAACATTACTGTGCAGTCCGTCTTCATCGACCTGGCCAAGGCTTTCGACTCTGGTCAATCACCATATTTCCTTATCGGCAGACTCAAGTAGCCTCGGTTTTTTTCTAATGACTGGCTTGCCTGGTTTCACCAACTACTTTGCAGACAGAGTTCAGTGTGTCCAAATCGGAGGGCATGTTTGTCCGGTCCTCCTGGGCAGTCTCTATGGGGGTACCACAAGGGTTCAATTCTCGGGCCGACTCTTTTCTCTGTATAACATCATGATGTTAGCTCTTAGCTGCGGGCGATTCCCCTGATCCACCCTCTACGCAGACGACACCACATTCTATATACTTCCGGCCCTTTCCTTGGACACTGTGCTATCTAACCTCCAACCGAGCTTCAAATGCATACAACATCCTTCCGGTCTGGCCTCCAAACTGCTCTTAAACGCTAGTAAAAACCACAAATCATGCTTTTCAACCGTTCGCTGCCTGCACCCGCACAGCCCGACTAGCATCACCACGACCTGGACCGGTTAACCGACCTAGAATATTGGAACATCCTATAAGTACCTAGGTGTCTGGCTAGACTGCAAACTCTCCTTCCAGACTCATATCAAAATCTCCAATCCAAAATCAAATCAGAAATCGGCTTTCAATTCCCGCAACAAAGCCTCCACTTCACTCACGCCGCCAAACTTACCCTAGTAATACTGACTATCTACCGATCCTCGACTTCGGCGATGTCATCTACAAAATAGCTTTCCAACACACTACTCAGCAAACTGGATGCAGTTTATCAACAGTGCAATTCGTTTTAGTTACTAAAAAGCACCTTATTACGACCCACCACTAGCGACCTGTATGCCTAGTCGGCTGGCCCTCGCTACAATGTTCGGTCGTCCAGACCACCTGGCTCCAGTCATCTACAAGGCTATGCTAGGTAAAGTGCCGCCTTTCTCAGTTCACTGGTCACGATGGCTAACACCCACCCGCAGCACGCGGCGTCCAGCCAGGTGTATCTCAACTGATCATCCGCTAAAGCTAAAACCTCATTTGGACGCCTTTCACTTCGGAGTCTCTCTGCTGCCTGCGACTGGAACGAATTGCAAAATCTCTGAAAGTTGGAGACTTCTATCTCCCTCAACAACTTTAAAAAATCTGCTATCGAGCAGCTAACCGATCGCTGCAGCTGTACATAGTCCATCTGTAAACTACCCACCCAATTTACCTACCTCACCCCCCATACTTGCTTTTATTTATTTACTTTCTGCTCTTGTTGCACACCAGTATCTCTTCTTGGCACAATGAATCATCTGAATGATTTATCCCGTGTTAATCTGCTAATTGTAATTATTCGATTTATTGCTACTCATCCTTTTGCCACCATTGATTATAGATTTCTTTTTTCACCTATGTGAGACTCTGTGATAATTGTTTACATCCATGTGTAACTCTGTGTTGTCCTGTTCACACTCAGCTATGCTTCTGAGTCTTGGACCACAGGCGGAGCAGATATGACAAATGCAGAACTGTTCTCCGAACTAGCTATCCTGGTTAAATAGGTGAATACATATTACATATAATTAAAATTGGCCACAGATAAAATTACGTCAAATCACATTATTATCCTACCGTAGCTTTTATTGGACTGATCATGTCAACATCAATACTTTCAAAAATCTTAGCTAGCAATCTAAACAAGCGGTCATCATGAATGAAGTCGACAATCTACTGGAAAATCCTTTCATATGAAGAGAAATTATAGATAAAACTTATTGGTGCTCATCGGCCATTGGACATAAACATTACACAAACAAGTTGGAAATCGCAAATTCAAACAATGAGTGGTTGGAAAGGAGTCAGTGGCTAACTTGCAAGCTTGCAATGCAATCACTAGCCTGCTATTCAGTGGAGTGGGTGTGTGGTCCAAGTCTGGTTGAAGGGACTCTTTTTCCAAGCTTAAAAGATAAACATTCACATGCCATGGTCCAGAAAAGGTTGAATACATTGGCGATGATTTCAATCTAGCATGACTTATGCCATGTTTAAAACAACTGAAAACTCGTAACGGGGAAATCTCAGACTTCAGTGAGTTCAAGACAACTGGGAACTCGGAAAAAAACGAAACCCTTCATTTTTCCTTCAGTTCTGACTTGGTTGGTGTACAGGGAGAATACTGTAAGAACGCCCCCGTGTTCTGAATTCTGTGGCTGTACATTTAAAAAGTGCTGAGAAAATWGTTATATTGACTACGTCAGACCTAGCTCGTTCATTAATGTCTTAATCGAAATTACGGATTGACTCTTATCCGCTCGTCGTTCCCTTATGCCATAGTTTGTACATCTGAATTGTCAGTAGAAACCACATTTGTTTAAGCAAGTCAGCCATATCAGCTATGTTTTTTTAAAGGCAGTAAATGAGGCTGAATGAACTGTTTCGCTGCCAGACAAGGCTCCGCTGATAGCCAGTTGTAGCAGTGGTAAGATTTCACTCCATGGTGCTGAAAAGAAAGCTCTGCTGTTGGGRCAGCTTTATGTAGGCCCTAACAGTTTGTGGGCACCGTTTGTCACCATTATAGTGCAACTAATGTATTGTTTAGTGTTGTGTAGTGTAGTGGCTTTGCTGGCATTTACCTAAAACTTTTTGGGGGAGTTTGCCCCACCAAGATTTACATGCTAAAATCCCCACGACAAGGTCATTAAGGACTCTCCAGGCTACTACTCCTTTCTCTTTTCACTCTATATTCAAGTGAGCAGTGCAGCCAATGAAAGAAGAAAGGAGACATGGATGAGAGAGGGAAAGAAAGAGAAAACATATGTAAACAGTTGTTGCCCATGCCAATAAAGCCCTTTGAATTGAACTGAATTGAGAGAGAGTGAGGGAATGACATTTGAAATGTCTTTATTCTTTTGGAACTTTTGTGCGTGTAATGTTTACTGTACATTTTTTTGGTGTTTATTTCACTTTTGTTGATTATGTATTTCACTTGCTATGGCAATGTAAACATGTGTTTCCCATGCCAATAAAGCCCTTTGAATTTAATTGAAAGAACGAGAGAGAGAGTGTCTGTGTGTGTCTGTGCGTGTGTGTGTGTGTGTGTATGCGTGCTTGTGTTTTTGTGTGTGGGTGTGAGTGGGTGGGTGGGTGAGAACCACAGGGGGCTTTTCCATTGAACCTTTAAACCAACAACACAGAAAGAGGTGTCAAGAAGTAGAGACGGAAGAAAATGGAGAAAGAGAGAAAGAGAGAGCGAGAGAAAGAAGGGGGAGCCAGGTGACAGAAAAACAAACCGAATGCATCGCCAGAGAAAATTTTCAACAAAGCAAGAAAGGAGGAAACAATCCTTCCATCCTTCCGATGGACCAGCACCACGCCAACAAGGGGTCTGTCTTGCCCACACTTCTTCCCCCTCCTCTCCTCCCCGTTTCTCTCTCTTCTTCACCCTCCTCTCCTCTCCCCGTTTCTCTCTATTCTTCACCCTCCTCTCCTCCCCCTGTTTCTCTCTCTTCTTCCTCCTCTCCTCGCTTCTCCCTCAACTGCACTATATTTTCTCTCCTTCTTACTTTCCACGCCACAATTACCCCTTGCGCCTCCACTTTCTATAAATTCGCCTCCCACCATAAGCCAAGAAACCCATGCTTTTTTTTTTTTTAAGAATATTTGCCCAAACCTCGGCTTTATGTAAATGAATAGAAGAACCCAACTTTATCGCTGTTCATAAGTATCACTTTCTTTTGGCTCATTTGAGACACGAAAATTGAGCTCAGGTGCATCCTGTTTCCCCATTGATCCACTCCTCACGGTTTCCTCTCCTCTCTCTTTCCTCTTCTTCACCTCACCTTCTCCCCATTTCTCTCTGCTTCACCTTCCTGCTCAGTGCC
>NC_036840.1:22001590-22029457 GCF_002910315.2 Salvelinus sp. IW2-2015 | reverse complement strand
TGCCAAAGCAAGTGAAGTAGATAAAATACAAAAGTGAAATAAACTAAAATTAACAGTGAACATTACACTCATAGAAGTTCCAAAAGAATAAAGACACTACAAATATCATATTATGTACAGTATATATACAGTGTTTTAACGATGTGCAAATGTTTAAAGTACAAAAGGGAAAATTAATAMGCATAAATATGGGTTGTATTTACAATGGTGTTTGTTCTTCACTGGTTGACCTTTTCCTGTGACAACAGGTCACAAATCTTGCTGCTGTGATGGCACACTGTGATATTTCACCCAGTAGATATGGGAGTTTATCAARATTGAGTTTGTTTTCGAATTCTTTGTGGAYCTGTGTAATCTGATGGAAATATGTGTCTAATATGGTCATACTGTGATTTGGGGTGGGCATTCTATGTTTTGTTTTCTATGATTTTGTGGTTCTATGTTTTGGCCGGGTATGGTTCTCTGTCAGGGACAGCTGTCTATCGTTGTCTCTGATTGGGAACCATACTTAGGTAGCACTTTTTCCCTCCTTTCGTTGTGGGTAGTTAACTTTGTTTGTGGCACTAATGCCCTGTAAGCTTCACGGTTGTTTTTTGTTTGCTGTTTTTGTTGCCGTCATTTTACWAAAATAAAAAGGAAAATGTACGCTTACCACGCTGCACCYTGGTTTTCTTCCAGCAACGGCCGTGACACATACATTTGGCAGGAGGTTAGGAAGTGCAGCTCAGTTTCCACCTCATTTTGTGAGCAGTGTGCACATAGCCTGTCTTCTCTTGAGAGCCAGGTCTGCCTACGACGGCCTTTCTCAATAGCAAGGCTATGCTCACTGAGTCCGTACATAGTCAAAGCTTTCCTTAAGTTTGGGTCAGTCACAGTGGTCAAGTATTCTGCCACTGTGTACTCTCTGTTTAGGGACAAATAGCATTCTAGTTTGCTCAGTTTTTTTGTTAATTCTTTCCAATGTGTCAAGTATTTATCTTTTTGTTTTCTCATGATTTGGTTGGGTCTAATTGTGTTGCTGTCCTGGGGCACTGTGGGGTGTGTTTGTGTTTGTGAACAGAGCCCCAGGACCAGCTTGCTTAGGGGACTCTTCTCCAGGTTCATCTCTCTGTAGGTGATGGCTTTGTTATGGAAGGTTTGGGAATCGCTTCCTTTTAGGTGGTTGTAGAATTTATTGTCTCTTTACTGGATTTTGATAATTAGCGGGTATCGGCCTAATTCTGCTCTGCATGCATTATTTAGTGTTCTACGTTGTACATGGAGGATATTTTTGCAGAATTCTGCATGCAGAGTTTCAATTTGATGTTTGTCCCATTTTGTGAATTCTTGGTTAGGTTCTCCTCTCTCTCTCTGATCCTCTGCTTTCTCCCTCCTCTCTATAMCTCTCTCTCCCTCGGTCTCTCTCATTCTTTTACTCCTTTCTTCATCCTCATCCGCAGGACATTTACCATTTTTACAGTGTTAATATGAATATATATTTTGTATATTTATTTATATCCTTTATTATTACTTTTATTGTTTTATTTCACTTTGACCTGCATTGYTGGAGCTCTGAGTTAAAAATGTTCACTGTACCTTATAATTAAACCTGAAACCCTGTACATGTGATTATTAAAATTCAAATGTAATCGAATCTAAGCATTCTAAAAAATAGCTTACTAAGGAGAGAGAGAACATTATTTTATATAATGACACAACAATACATCTGCTATCAACCACCGCCAAAAATAATAATCATGTTTATGTTCTTAACCTGAGAAAATCCTAAACATGCTTCCATGCTGCAGAAGTAACACCGCTATCCCATGTTCTGCCTCCTGATATGCAAAATGGTGTAAGTACTAACCAGTCTTTCCTTGGACAGTTTGCTGCCTGCCAAGCAAGAGCACAAATCAAGAGCTCAGCCCCACAAAAATATTGGGGAGGGGAAGGTCTTAACCCATCCTCGCCCAGAGCTCTCATCATTGAGCCTTCGCGACCTTCCTGCTTGGACATGGCAACAAGACCGACATTTTTAAGGCCTTGCACGGGGACATTGTGCAGGGCCCAAAAACCCGCATAAGCCCCAGGTGGGGCCAATGTCACGAGAAAGCAGCACCAAAGGGTAATATTAACCAGTCTTTCTTGACAGTTGCTGCAGCCAAGCACAATCAACGCTCATCCCCCAAATATTGGGAGGTTCTTACCCATCTCTCCCAGAGGATTCTCATCCGAGCTTTCGCGACCTCCTGGTGACATCTTCAACAAGACCGACCATTAGCCTTCAGCTGGTGACATCATGGCAAAACCCTTCATTATCAGTTATGCAAACCTCCCGGGTGGCGCAGTGTCTAGGGTTCGCGCCCAGCGGTGGCTGGGTTCGCGCCCAGGCTCTGTCGCAGCCGCCGCAACCGGGAGATCCGTGGGCGACGCACAATTGGCATAGCGTCGTCCGGGTTAGGAGGGTTTGCCGGTAGGAGGTTTGGCGGTAGGAATCCTGTCTCAGTATGTAAAAAAAATGTAATAAAATGTAACTCTACTGTAAGTCGCTCTGGATAAGAGCGTCTGCTAAAATGGACTAAAAAAAATAAA
This sequence comes from Salvelinus sp. IW2-2015, assembly GCF_002910315.2. NCBI lineage: Eukaryota > Metazoa > Chordata > Actinopteri > Salmoniformes > Salmonidae > Salvelinus > Salvelinus sp. IW2-2015. Next base: position 22,026,886 of record NC_036840.1, on the reverse strand, counting down.
AAATAAAAAAAAAAAATAAAAAGAAAATATATACAAAAATATAAAATCAGTTTCATCACAAAAAAGGTTGAGAATACAAGATCATATGATCAATTCATATAATTTGTTTGTTCATTATAATCCATTCATCCAAAATCATCATTCAATCAAATGATGTTCTAAATTAATTTTCTATAGAGTGAGAACTGTGGAGGAACTCCAGCATCACATTGGACAGCCCACGCCTGAACCTCGCACTGAGGTTACTCTTTCTTTATTTCAACTCAAAACTCATTAGAAAGATCCATGCTAGACAGATGCTTTGATTGATGATGAGCATGAAGAGGATGGACATAGGGCAGTAAAATGAACCAAGAGTGAATAGAAGTCACAAGCCCAAGCAAACGGACGCGAACCACCAATAGACAGTCTGACGGGAGTTTATATGGCAGTTGGAGCAATTCACTATCTATAGGGGGGCTCATCCTGGCTCCCTTTCACTCTTGGCAACTCCCCTGACGTCACTGGTGTGGTATTGGGGTGCAGCTGTCGCTGGTAGCCACAGGCGGGAAGTATCAAAATCACACAACATGTCAACCCCGCCTAGCCATGAAGAAACATCATCAAGGAGTTCCAGGAGGTAGATGAACTCTGTCTCAACAAGAACATCACTGAGGGTTGGAGACATCTGAGGGCAATGCCTCTTAACATAGGAATGACCATTTCAAATGCAAAGTCTTTGAGTAAATGACGTGGCGGCGAGTCTAGGGATGCCTGGGAGGTGCGATACCAGCAGCTCTTCCGATTTGTCTCCGGTGCCGACCATTGGCAATTGGTAGCGCAAACTTCAGTACAGTCGTCCTCGGTGGCAGAGGTGCAACAGGAAACTTTTCACTTTTTTTTGTATCTGTTATCATCCTCTTCATCGCCATGGATTGCCAAAGACGATAAACCATCCGACAGGGCGCAAGAGCGAAGATGAACAAAGAACCGCGGTGATACCAGTATGTTAGAAGGGATGGACACAGACTCCACCACTGAGCTGAACCCTGCATGTGAAGAACCAAAGGCTGAGGTCAAGTCAGAGACCATGAAGTTCATCCAGACGATCAAACAGACAGCTGAACAGCTACAGGAGAGCCTGGATGATCTGAGTGACGTCATCTCGTTCATTCCTTAGAGGACTGTTCCTTAGACAACTGAGACTACTCRGTTTTGTTGATCGTAAAAGACGCATAAACAAGAAATAGAACAGAAACACAGGTATTGGCAGTGTGACTGACACCCTGATAAGCCTACAGGTTGTAATCACGAGCAAATTCCTTTTTCYATTCTCAAATTCTTGCACAATTCATCCACAGGTACACCTCCAATTGACTCAAATGATGTCAATTAGCCTATCAGAAGCTTCTAAAGCCATGACATMATTTTCTGGAATTTTCCAAGCTGTTTAAAGGCACAGTCAACTTAGTGTATGTATACTTATGACCCACTGGAAATGTGATACAGTGAATTATAAGTGAAATAATCTGTCTGTAAACAATTGTTGGAAAAATTGCTTGTGCCATGCACAAGGTAAATGTCCTTACCGACTTGCCAAAACTATAGTTTGCTAACAAGAAATGTGTGGAGTGGTTGAAAAACGAGTTTTAATGACTCCAACCTAGGTGTATGTAAACTTCCGACTTCACCTTTACACACAAGCACACTCATTAGGGGCCCCCGTGCCCGGATGAGGGAGCCCCGCACTCAGTGGGATGTAGACTACAGGATGGAACAACACTTGTTGGCAGGTGGGTGGATCCATGAGATTGATGCGCATGTGAAAAAGGTCCAGCCAGGGACGCTCAGCTGGGGCACGCGGTAAACTCAGCTCTCGCCGAAACAAACTTGTCCTTTTATTTTTCCAAGAAGCAGGATTCTATAAGAGAGGAGATCAATATGAACATGTAATAGATATTTCACTGTTCTGGGTAGGCATAAGTGTCCAGTTGTCTTATTTGCTATGATGWCCTCGCAGTAGGAGCACGTGTAGGCAAGCGTTTCTCTCCTTGCAGGCRGACATGACATGGCCTCACAGAGCGAAGCKAACATTTTTCAGTCAAACCATTGGCCARCTTTGCCWAMCKCAAAATTGYGAGGAGCCAAGGCCACAATAAAGTGTATTTTGTTACTTCTGATTTGTAACTACCTGCATGCTTTCTAATAGTGAAATAACTTCCAGGCTTGTAATCTTAACCATCAGACATTTACATGAGAAAGTTGACAAAGGCTGAACAGTCGAGGAACCCTCAACAAGGGACCCATTTACAGTGTACAGTCAGGGAAGGAGAGAGAGAGAGAGAGAGAGAGAGAGAGAGAGGGTGGGTGGGAGGAGAAACTGGGAGGAGAGTTGAATTAATGAATTAAAATGTCCTGAGTCCAGTTGAGTGACTGAATAGGCTACTTTTTCCTTTATAAAGAGAGACAGGAGAAAATGTCAGAGACGAGAGACACTCCAACTTCTACATGAACCCGWGAACCATCACAGCTTTAGATTCAACGGGGACATTGAAACTATTTTATTACATAATAACTCTGTAACATACAATCGGAACCGGTACCGACTGACAATCCAGCTTCAGAGCAACCACTGTCTTGTGTTTGGTAGCCTAAATTCGGTCTTAGCTCCTGAAACTTGGTTGATTTGAACTTTTTGTAATAACTGTGATGTCGTTAGGCCTATTAGAGTTACAATGGAAATATGTAGAACTGTAAKCAGGAGCGAAATCTGTAGACAATGAAAGTTGGGTCTTGTGAACATCCGTGTGAGAGAACTGTCARCAAGTGCGCATCGCTTCAATGCATGAGGTCGCACTGATAGACCAAAAAAGGMAAATAGCCAACTTGCTCATTCCGCTACATCAATTTCTTTTCGTGGTTTTTGGSCGATAAAAACTACTTTTTCCAAGTCTCAAAATTGCATTCAACAATTGCAACAAAAGGTGAGTGATGACCAGCACATTAATCGATAGATCTAAATTCAATTTGTTTTTACTACTAGATCATCATTCCCATATCTTAATGCATCTCCACGTTGTTATGATAGCGACAGAGCAACAGGATGTGGTGACTTCTCAACATGAGCGACAGCAGGGATAGTTAGATATATGGCCTATATATAAAGGCCAGCACTCGCTTGATGAAGAGTTATTAAGTAAACATTTTTTTACGTGTGCATGTTCCACCCTCTTCATGAGAAATAACCATAGAATAAAGAAATAAACAATTGGAATGCTACTTTGGCTTGGTATTGCGAAGAGAACATAAGCAGAGAGAGCACAGGTGCATCCACACAGAGAGAACAGGATGAGCATATCAGTGCTACAGATGTAGAATCTTAATTTGAGCCAGTTTGTTACAGAAGGAAAATAATCCTGCAGGAACAGTAAATGTGAATTATTATGTGGATTATAATGAATGGGCATTTTTTGTTAGGGCAAATCAAAAAATGTAGAAGCTTTTTTAAACCTTTAATACACTACAAGTTTGCATTTCCTGCCGTGCAGGAAAATTCTCAGCAACAAAAGAGTGATCAAATTAAGATCCTACATYTGCACTGAGTCGGCTACAGGTGAGTGTTTTTTACAGTAGCCCACTGTGTCTGTGGCATTTATAAGAGGGGCTGCAGTTTGTGAACACCTGCATGTGTCTAAAATGACCGTTTGGATGCTGGAATCCTTTTTCTTCCTTCCCTCCATCACCCCTTAATAATAAGTCTGTCCGTTTTCTAGTCACCTTTACAGCATTGACTACACAGTCAATCCATAAAATGACGTATTTAGTGACACTATTTGATCTGAATGGATCCTACAGGTGTTTATTAATCATTTCTGTCGACTTGGTTGAATCTGTTTAGGAATCAATCCTCACTTTGCTAGCTGTTTCTGGAGTTTCTGTTAAAAACAGTCGCAGCATTACTGCAGCCTCATGTCTAAAGGGGAAAAGAAAAGTGTTAGATACTGTCTTTCAGTGTAGACAATATATTATACTGTAGATACTGTATTAGCGATGACGGGTGTTCTAAATCACACCTGTAGGAAGACAACCTGAACCCGGGGACACATTGAGGAAGATCACCGTGGATACTGAGTGTGCCCACAAATTATAACATCTCCCTGGCACGATGTTTAAATCGGACATTCCAGACCACTCACTCACTGGCTGCAGTTTACAAGTCAAGTCTACAATGCGTAAAACTGACACGGTTGTCCTCGGTAGACTGGTAAGGGTACAGTGTGGAAGACATACTGTAAGGGATATTTGGAGATTTTAGTTTAAGGGTCAATGTGTGGGTAGTTTGAGTACTTGAAACACAAATAGTTTGGCTAAGAATGTATTTTAGAATTTGTATGGATTACTTGTTGCTGTGTTTGGAGAGGCTGTGTGGGGATTTTTACACCTTGTACTGTTCATGTACATAGAAGTAGGGGTGCTGATAAATCAGAATAAAAACGGCTTTATTTTTCACAATATTAGTGTACTGGGCCTTTATTACTCCTGTATGAGCAGACAAAAATAGTTGTCAGCAGCGCGGGGGGAAAAATGACCCCCCCCACTCCCCCATCGACAAAAAACAATCTTTAGGGTTGTCCAGGTGTCATATAGAGTGGTTGTTGAAAGCCTGTGGAGGGTAAATAAGACTCTCACAAACGTATCCTCATCAAACAGGCTATTGCATAGTGCGGCACTAATCTCCACTTCTGGACAAGTTTTATTTTGGTTGGAGAAGTTGTTGTTCTGTTTGCATGGGTTGCTCGGAGGTCGTTGGAGTGTTGTGTAGAGGTTGGGGATTTTGGTAAGGTGAACCCACAGGGGAAGGAAGGAGTGTGGTGAAGTGCACCGCTCAGGAATACTAATGAGCATCTTTTTGTCACCGATCTGTTTTAATACACCTTCTCTCGCTCTCTCATGGATTCTATCTCTCTCTCCACATATCTTTCTCTCCTTTGGATTCTCGCTCTTGCTCCCTCTCTCTCTCACTCTCAATCCTCTCTTTCCCTTTCGCTGCCCCCTCACACTCTCAAACATATACTCACATATGATCACACAGTCACACACACACACACACACACACTTTCTCCCTCTCTCTCACTCAGTCGTATTTTTCAATGGTGGCTTTTGTCCCTTTCATCTACTCTCTAAACAAAGGATTCTTGTGCACACGGGACAGAGGGAGATAGAGAGAGGGAGGMAGAGAGATTATAGTCGAGAGGAAGACACAGAAGTGTTAAAAGGAATACTGAAGTGAGCGGAAATAATTGTAACAGTTTGGTCTATGACAATGATAAACACACACTCACATGATAAAGTGTCACAAACATTGTTTCGGGAAAAGTTAACATTGGTATAGCCCATTGAGATGGCTGTGTAGTGTATGTCCCCGTATATGTGAGTGTGTGTTTACTGTATGTGTGGGAGGGGCCTCAGTAAGGTTCAGAGGTCAGCTGTGAATGCACTTAGCCTATCACAAGTCACAAGTGCCTCCTCACCCCCCATCTTAGTATTCTGAGCACAGACATTTAAACAGATCCCTATTCATACTCACAGTGAGCTCCAGCACCAGAGAGAAAGGGAGGGGAGGGAGGAGGGAGGAATAGAGTAAGCGAGTGGGTACACACAGAGAGAAAGGTCAGAAAGGAGAGTGTGTATCAGAGTGCCAAGTTCTCTGGCTTTGCTATGGTTGGTTACTTTTTATTGGATCCGGAAAGCAGAGGCAGGAAGAGACAAAAGGACCGTTTAGCCAAGAAAGAGGGCGAGAGTGTGAGAGTAAATGAAAGAAGAATAGAGAGAGAGAGAGAGAGAGAGAGAGAGAGAGAGAGAGAGGATACAGAAGGACGTCCAGAAGGATGCTCGGGCCAAAGTCACACACAAACAACAAGTATCCATATCCACAAGGAGAAAAACATGTCTCTTACTAGCCCTGATAACACACAAGCTATATTCTCCGGCTTCCACAAACCACACCACGTAATTAATTCTCTGACACAGAAGCACATTTATTGGGAGGTGAAAATAAGCTCAATAAGTGACAGCTGTATAAGGCCCTGATGAATGTCCCATTTGAGTTGCACATGGTAGTAGACTACCGGGGTAGTGTGGGACTAATCATCAACGTAATCAACTGTTATAGGCCCACGTTAGGGTAATAGTCTGAGGTCTTATGAAAGTCCACAACCACTAAAAGTGTAAAGCAGTAAGACGATTATTTATTTTTTATTTTAATCGCTAGAGATGAAGCGATAATGAAAGAGATGGGATTGAAGGACATTTGGGATTGAAGCACATTTGGGATTGAAGCACATTTGGGATTGAAGCACATTTGGGATTGAAGCACATTTGTAAATGGTTGATCCAGCATCTCTCATTCATAGATATTTCTTTGTCTTTATTTGTTACTTTTATTTCTTATTCTTATTTTTTTTAGGTATAAATATTTTTTAAACTGCATTGTTGGTTAGGGTTTGTAAGTAAGCATTTCACTGTAAGGTCTAGTCCTGTTGTATTCGGCGCATGTGACAAATACAACTTGATTTGATTTGATACTACATGCTGCTTTTCTATTCCAGTTTTTGGATGGGGAATAAGTAAGCCTTGTTTCTGTTCCTCTCGATCCAGCCAGCCTGATGTGCTGCAGACACAGGAGTCCCTTAGCATTATAGAGKTTTTTTTTTCATGTGAAAAGACAGCTGCAACTTCACTCTGAAAGGGGGATTTTACTTTGAAAGGGGAGCTGCTGCTCCATCTGAAAAGAGAAGGACGAAGAGAACGAGTAAGAGAGAGTTTTAAATGGACCACCTTGGACAGCAACAGGCCTGCCTCTGTCCACATGAACATTTTTATTGTGTCACATTTATAATCTCTCTCTCTTTCTCTCTCCCCCTCTCCACGTCTTCCTCTCCCCCCTAAAATGTTCCACTCCTGTCATATCTTTCATTCATCCCCTTATCAACTTTTCTCCTCTATTCCTTTCCTATTCTCCCCTTTCTCACAAACCCCATCTTTTCAACTTGTTTTTCATRAACTTTATCTCTTCGTCTTTCTGACCCCCTCGCCCTCTTCACCCCTCTCCCTCACACTCCTTTTCCTCCCACTTATCCACTCAATCTCCCCCTCAACCCTTTCCCTCTCCTCCAAAAAAAAGCTGCAGCCATGACCTCGGCCACTCCCCCGTCCTCACGTGGCTCCTCCCCCGAGAAGGTGTGTCACTCAATGACGCAGACGGAGGTTCTGAAGCCGCTGCTGGGRTCGGTGGGGGTGGCGGCAGGGGAGGCAGCGACAACGGTCTGTGCGCTCCGACGGAGACGGCGTGTTCTCTCCAAGGACGGGCACAGCAACGTGCGCATCGAGCATGTGAGCGGGCGCGGGGCGCTGTACCTGCGTGACATCTGGACGACCTTCCTGGACATGCAGTGGCGCTACAAGCTCTTCCTGTTCTCGGCCACCTTCGCCGGGACCTGGTTCCTGTTCGGGGTTCTGTGGTACCTGGTGGCGCTGGTGCACGGAGACCTGCTAGGTGAGGATGGAGGGAGGGGAAAGGGGGAGCAGAGGGTGGAGAGAGCAGGGGCGGAGAAAGAGAGAGAAGGAGATAGAGAACGTAAGTCAAGAAGAGGGAGAATAAGAGCGGTGTAGGAGTCCTTAGTTTAGCCCTTTCTCGTGTCATATCAACAGTTTGTTCTTCAACCACCTTGTATATCWAACAGTCTGCTCAGAACCTCACCTCTTTCCCTGTATCTCTGCTCTCCCTCCTTCCAGAGTTTGACCCGCCGTCCAACCACACCCCGTGTGTGATGCAGGTGCAGACCCTAACGGGGGCGTTCCTCTTCTCGCTGGAGTCCCAGACCACCATTGGCTACGGCTTCCGTTGCATCACAGAGGAATGTCCTGCTGCCATCATCCTCCTCATCCTCCAGCTTGTCATTACCATGGTTCTGGAGATCTTCATCACAGGAACCTTCCTCGCCAAGGTACCTCMCCGTGTCCTGGGCATATCAATATCATGGTTACTATTACCATCCCATTCATTAATAAAGCCTAGCACCACACTACACTCAACAGTTTCTTGTGTACATCAAGAATGGTCCACCATCCAAAGGACATCCAGCCAACTTGACACAACTGTGGGACGCATTGGAGTCAACATGGGCCGGCATCCCTGTCGAACGCTTTCGACACCTTGTAGTCCATGCCCCGGACGAATTGAGGCTGCTCTGAGGGCAAAATGGGGTGCAACTCAATATTAGGGGTTCCTAATATTTTGTACACTCAGTGTACAATACTACGAAACATTTGAACTTTGGATCGACACACATGACCAGTGTTCGGTAATATAGTCTGGCCACCATATGCACTGCATCCATACGTCCAACACACAACAGTACAACTATATGCACTGGCCCCACTCAGCACTGGACTCCTGTGTTAACARCAGTGTTAACTATCCTCCCCTTTTCTCTCCTCTCCCCTCTTATCTACGAGGGTCAGGGTTATCATTCTGGCCCCTCAATAATAAGAYTTACAAGCCCTTTCTTTATTTTTCACTCAGTTATCTATGTGTGTGTGTGTTGGGGCTGGAGGTTAAAATGATAGGAAGTGCATGCCATAGACTGTATGTATTGGTAAGGAGACAGACGGCCGGTTGTCAACAGCCTAACAAATAAACAGGATATGTTACAGATAGCATTGTGGGTAGTGTAGTTCACCATGCTACATTGTGTGGCTCTGACACACTCTTCCCCATCTTCCTCAGGTGGCGCGGCCCAAGAAGAGAGGCGAGACAGTGAAGTTCAGCCAGCACGCCGTGGTGTCCAATCACGAGGGCCGACCCTGCCTCATGATCCGAGTGGCCAACATGCGCAAGAGCCTGTTACTGGGCTGCTCGGTAAAGACAGTGTGTGTGTGTGTTTGTGTGTGTGTGTGTTAGTGATTGAGTTTGAGTATTACAAACAGAAAAAATATTTCATGAAAAAATGGATCACCATGGTAGATATAGGGTGTTGTCATGTTAAGCTTCTTCAGSATTCTCACTCATGTACCGCCACACAATTTAATATGACTCCATTTTGGCTCCCAGGTAACAGGGAAGTTGCTCCAGACATCCCAGACCAAGGAGGGGGATACGGTGCGACTGGACCAGAGGAACGTTCCCTTCCAGGTGGACATGTCCAGCGACAGCCCCTTCCTCATCCTCCCACTCACCTTCTACCACATCATTGATGACAGCAGCCCGCTCAGAGCCTGGGCCGCCAAGGGTACGAGTCTCAATGACGTTGAAACTTTTACCGCAGTGGGCTAAATCAGGGTCACCCAGAGTGTTTCTTGGTAGTCTTAAACAAATCTACTTTGAGACAAAAGTATACACCTCACACACATGGTTATGGGCTTAAAAAAAGAAGACACCTGTACCATGTCAGATATAGAGTTGAAATGTATTAMATTTTGAGTTTGCATCTCAATATTACACTTTATCTACATCGCAGAAGACTGAACTATAACAAAACAGTTTGACATAGAAACACAGGATTTTAGACGTTTTCAAAAAAATAAAACCAAATCTTGATGAATTGTGAAAAATATGAATAACATTCCACACACAAGGCCAAGGAGTGGCTGCAGGAAAAGGCTACCATYATGGTTTTCTTAGCGCATGTTTGATGAGTAACCTTGCCTGAAACCTGAAGAGTTATTGGAGTTGTGTATTCTTGTTCTATAGGTCCCATTTTATGTCAAGTGTCCTTAAAGCCATGTCTTGGGAGTAATATAGTAGGCAGGCGCATGGTGTAGTTACAGGTACAGTGTAATGTTCTTGTTCCCAAGGTGCTGGTGTAGCAGTGGTTTTTGGTTTAGTGAACGACAGTACTGTACAGTCTGTGTAAAGTAGGTGAAGTTGTTGCTATCGTTTACATCTCACATGTCTTGATCCTCAATGGGAGGAGAGGGTCCGTTGGGGTGTGGGAACTGAAACMAACCTGTGTGGAGAGAAAGAGAAGGSTGAATTTAGGAGKTTAGAGKTTAGTGTTGTGMYGGAGAGAGGGTWCATGGCAGTAGAGGGATGGGGGAGCATGTTTGTGTGTGTGTCTGTGTGTGCATGCATTCTGTATGTGTGTATATGCGTACTGAATGTTTATGTGCGTATTCTTACATACTATGTGTGTGTTTTGAGGGACCGCACCGGGAGAGGGCTCTCTGTGTGTGTGTGTGTGTGTTTGTGGAATGTGTGTGTAAGTGGGTGCCAGGGTGTCTCATTAGAAGACAATGGGGTACAGTCCGATAGAGTGAGGGGTGGGGGATCCTGTTACAGGAGGACAGGCCTCTCATCACCACTAACCACAGGGTTATTACCGACCCACTCTGATTGCTGATCTACCTCTGCACTGCTCTACCTCTCCACTACTACGCTGCTCTACCTCTCCACTACTACGCTGCTCTACCGCTCCACCACTACGCTGCTCTACCGCTCCACCACTACGCTGCTCTACCTCTCCACTACTACGCTGCTCTACCTCTCCACTACTACGCTGCTCTACCTCTCCACTACTACGCTGCTCTACCTCTCCACTTATACGCTGCTCTACCTCTCACTACTACGCTGCTCTAACCTCTCCACTACTACACTGCTTACCTCTCCACTACTACACTGCTCTACCTCTCCACTACTACACTGCCTCTACCTCTCCACCTCTTCCACTACTAGCTGCTCTACCGCTCCACCACTACGCTGCTCTACATCTCCACCACTACGCTGCTCTACCTCTCCACTACTACGCTGCTCTACCTCTCACTACTACACTGCTCTACTCTCCACTACTACGCTGCTCTACTTCCCTACTACACTGCTCTACCCTCCAACTACGCTGCTCTACCTCTCCACGCACTACCTGCTCTACCTGTCCACTCACTACGCTGCTCTACCTCTCCACTACTACACTGCTCTACCTCTCCACCACTAGGCTGCTCTACCTCTCCACCACTACGCTGCTCTACCTCTCCACTACTACGCTGCTCTACCTCTCCACTACACGCTGCTCTACCTCTCCACCACACCTTTCATCACACTAACCACAGGGCTATTATGACCCACACTGATCAGTGATCTACCTCTCCACTCCTGCGCTCCTCTACCTATCCCCTCCCTCTCTGAAAACTGACTCTCACTCCCTCTCCACTCCTTCACTTGCTCTACACCCTTAGAAAAAAAAAGGTGCTATCTAGAACCTAAAAGGGGTTCTTTGGCTGTCCCCCACCCTTGAAGAACTAGTTTTGGTTCCAGGTAGAAGGAAACCTTCCACAGAGGAGTTTTGGTGTCTACCTGGAACCAAAATGTGTTATTCTATGGGGACACCTGAAGAACCCTTTTGGAACCTTTTCTAAGAGCGTATCTCTCTACTCCTTCACTGCCCTACTTCTATTTTTCCACTCCTTTGCTGCCCTCCACTCCTCTCTGATACTGACTCTCCTTCCTATCTCTCCACTCCTCTCACTGCTCTACCTCTCCACTCTCCCTGATACTGACTCTCACTTCCTATCTTTCCACTCCTTCCTGTCTACCTCCCACTCCTCCCTGATACTGACTCTCACTCCTATCTCTCCACTCCTTCCCTGCTCTACTCCCACTCTCTCTGGATACTGACTCTCTTCCTATCTCTCCACTCCTTCACTGCTCTTACCTCTTCCACTCCTCTGATACTGACTCTCCTTCCTATCTCTCCACTCCTTCACTGCTCTACCTCTCCACTCCTCTGATACTGACTCTCACTCCTATCTCTCCACTCCTCCCTGATACTGACTCTCACTCCTATCGCTCCACTCCTTCACTGCTCTACCTCTCCACTCCTCTCTGATACTGACTCTCACTCATATCTCTCCACTCCTTCACTGCTCTACCTCTCTACCTCTGCTCTACCTCTGATACTGACTCTCACTTCTCTGTTTTATCTGCAGCACTGTGTGGTATGTATGTATGCTTATCTCTCTACATCTCTCTTCCTGTGCACCCTATCCTTCTCTACTCATCAAAGCAGTTATCTTTCTCTCTCTATTTCCTGTCTATCATGAGTTTCTGTCTAGTTGAGCCGCCAGACTCCTCCTGTTAAATTGACTGTGCTCAGATTATATGGCATTGTATTACTGTACACTTAATAAGGCTTTTTAATGATGCCTGATCCCAGATAACACTCCACTTTGCTTTGGCTTCACGTGGTGTACCTTGAAAATGTAAGTAATATCTGAACAAATSTTAATACTATATAAAAGTAGCATGCATAATACTACTATTAGAAGTATCATAATACTAATAGTACATAATACTACAGTCATTTCCCCTGCAGTATCTATGGATCTAGCTTCTAATACGGCCTCCTCTCACAGTAGCTCTGCTCGCAACTCCCCATGGTGCATTTTTGTAGATATATCTGGACCTATTTGCACTGGAAAGGGGTTACCATGAATTTGACAGTAATTTTCAGGCATCTCGGTGGCAAGTAAAATTCTCTTTTGGACCCTTGCCTGTCCTGACTCCGAGCCCGCCCGCCTGACCACTCTGCCAGCCCCTGAGCCTGCCTGCCGACCTGTACCTTTGCCCCCCTCTGGATTATCGACCTCTGCCTTACCCTGACCCTGCCTGCCGTCCGGTACCGTTGCCCCACCTCTGGTTTACTGACCCCTGCCTGCCTTGACCTGTCTATTGCCTGCCCCTGTTGGAATATTAAACTATTGTTTATTCGATGTGGTCTACATCTGGGTCTTAACTTCATACCTGATCGTACGAACTGGCCATGACTGACCCGGCAGACCCGGACAAGATGCGCAACGCCATCTCCTCCCAAGGAGCCTCCATTGGTAGGCACGAGGAATTTCTTCGTGGGCTGATGGATGGGGTCCAAACGTTGGCTGAGTGCCATGACCTGGCGTTGGACATGCTGCTGGAGCAATTCCRYGGGTCGTCTGGGTGGCAGCCTGCCACGGTGGTAACCCCACCGCCCCTCAGCAACTCGGCGGTTAGCAGCACCACCCCACCGGCCACTCCACCTTCCCGGGAGCCTCGGTTACCTCCTCCGGAACGTTTTAAGGGAGAGCCGAGCACCTGTCGGGCGTTTCTAGCTCGGTGTGCCCTCATTTTTGAGCTTCAGCCCTCCTCCTTCCCCTCGGAACGCTCCAAAATAGCCTACCTCATCACGCTGATGTCTGGAAGGGCTCTCASCTGGGCTACTGTCCATATGGTAACCGGCTATATGTGCGAGCCTGGAGGGGTTCGTGGGAGAGGTGAGGAAGGTCTTAGATGTCYCGTTCCCTGCGAAAGAAAATGCCCGGAAGCTAATCCAGTTCTGGCAGGATGCCCGCACTGTGGCCGACTATGCGGTGGGTTTCCGTACTTTGGCAGCGGAGAGTGTGTGGAACTCGGAAGCACTGTTCGACATGTTCCTGCACGGCGTCTCGAGGAGGTTAAAGATGAGCTTGAGGCTCGGGAGATACCCACAGATTTTGACCACCCTCATCGCTTTGACCATCCACATCGATGGGCGATTGCAGGAACGACGGATGGAGAGGAAATTCGGAATCCCATGTCCAGGGATTCCACCTCGCCTCCGAGTCATCCCTGAAGTCCCCGATGGTCCCGTGGCCAAGAGCACCCAAGATTTCCCAACCTTCCTCGAGAGTCACCAAGGAGGGACGAGGCAGGGCTGGGCTGTCGCCAGCGGAACGGCAACACCAGATCAGCACAAGGAGCTGTCTGGATTGCGAGAGTTTGTCATTTTGTGTCTTTCTACCTGATAAAAGACCAGGCTCATGGGTAGSAGCGAGTACTCTGGTGGGCCATATGGGGAAGTTTTCTGCTTCCCTTACTCGTACCCTGTCATTCTGCTGTGGGGAAACTATTCAGAAACTCTCCGGGTCCTTATTGACTCCGGGGCTGATGAGAGCTTTTTGGACACCGCACTGGCTTCTAAGCTGAACATCCCCATTCAGCTACTCTCCATTCCCGTGGATGTTAGAGCGTTGGTCGATCTATAGGTCGGATCACCCATAACACCACTCCCATCAAGCTACGTGTGTCAGGGAATCACAGCGAGACCATTCAGTTCCTGCTCATCAAGTCCCCCCAGATCTCAATGGTTTTGTGATTCTCCTGGCTCCAGCGACACAACCCACTCATCAACAGGTCTACGGGTGCCATCATGGGCTGGAGTCTGTTCTGCCACGCCCATTGTCTGAAGTCAGTGCAACCTGCATATTCCTGGGTCCTCAGAGGTGGTTCTTGATCCCTCAATTATTCCCRCKGAGTACCAGGATCTCTGGTATGTGTTCAGCAAGACTCGGGCCACTTCCCTTCCGCCGCACCGCCCGTATGACTGCGGGATTGACCTTCTCCCTAGCACCATGSCCTCCCGGAGGAGTCTGTACTCGCTATCAGGACCTGAAACCAAGGCTATGGAGGACTACATTGGGGACTCCCTAGCTACTGGATTTATATGTTCCTCTTCCTCTCCCACTGACGCAGGGTTCTTCTTCATGGAGAGGAAGGACAAGACCCTGTGCCCATGCATTGACTACCTGGGACTCAGTGACATCACTGTAAAGAACCGTTATCCGCTACCACTAATTTCCTCGGCCTTCTAGCCGCTCCATGGGGCCACTGTGTTCTCCAAGCTGGATCTACATAACGCCTACCACCTGTTGCGGATACGAGAGGGGGACGAGTGGAAGACCGCGTTCAACAAGGCCAGCGGCCACTACGAATATTTGGTCATGCCCTTAAGCCTCACCAACACCCCTGCCGTGTTCCAGGCTCTGGTGAATGATGTTCTCCGCAACATGGTGAACCGTTTCGTCTTTGTCTACATTGATGACATCCTCGTCTTCTCCCGCTCCCCCCAAGAACACGCGCTCTATGTCTGGCAGGTTCTCCAGCGCCTTCTGAAGAACCAGTTGTTCGTTAAGGCGGAAAAGTGCGAGTTTCATCGCTCCACCATTCCCTTTCTGGGCTACATCATCTYTGCTGGGTGCGTCAAGATGGATCCCAAGAAGGAGAAAGTGGTGGTGGATTGGCCTCAGCCTATGTCTAGGGTGCAGCTGCAACACTTCCTGTGGTTCGCCAACTTTTATCACCCTTTTATCTGGGRTTACAGCACCCTGGCCTCTCCCCTGTCTGCCCTCATCTCTACTAAGGTTCCGTTCACGTTGTGCATGGCTGCGAACTGGGCATTCCGGGATCTTAAACATCGCTTCACCGTGGCTCCGATCCTGATTCATCCGGACACTTCCCGTCAGTTCGTGGTGGAGGCCGATGCTTCGGATGTTGGAGTGGTGGCTGTTCTGTCCCAACGTTCTGTCCTGGACCTTAAGCTGCATCCCTGTGCCTTCTTCTCCCACCGCCTCATCGCCACGGAGAGGAATTACAATGGGGGGAATCGGGAGCTTCTCGCGATGAAGACGCCATTGGAGGAATGGAGGCACAAAAACCTGGAGTATCTCCGCACTGATAAGCGCCTCAACTCCAGGCAGGCGAGATTGGCCCTGCTCTTTACCCGGTTCAACTTTTCCCTCTCCTACCGGCCGGGGTCCAAAAACATCAAGCCGGATGCCCTGTCTCGCTGCTATAACCCCACAGCTACCACACCAGAGCCCGAGACAATCCTTCCCACCTCGTGCCTGGCGACGGCMCTCAGCTGGGGTATCGGGAAACAGGTCTGGGAGGCGCAGCGGTCCCAGTGAACCCTGGGGGGGTTCAGATAACCGGAAGTTTGTGCCTGACGCTGTCCACTCCGCGGTCCTGGACTGGGCCCATTCCTCCATGCTTGCCTGCCACCCGGGCTCCCGGCAGACCCTGGCCTTTGTGCGACAATGCTTTTGGTGGCCTACCATGGTTCCCGACGTTGCCGCCGCCTGCACGGTCTGTGCGCGAAACAAAACTCCTTGCCAAGCTCCAGCTGGCCTCTTCCRACCTCTGCCTGTCCCTCATCGCCCCTGGTCTCACATCTCTTGGACTTTGTCACAGGTCTCCCACCATCTGCTGGCAACACTGCCATCCTGACCATGGTGGATCGCTTTTCCAAGGCTKSCCACTTAATTCCTCTCCCCARGTTACCCTCTGCCAAGGAGATGGCCCAGCACATCTCCGCCAACCCCACCACCTGGAGCGCAGCAGCTGGTGTGGGTGGAATATGCACGCAACACCCTTACCTGATCTGCCACGGCCCTATCACCATTTGAGTGTTACCTGGGGTCACAGTGCCCGCTCTTCCCTGAGCAGGAAGAGGAGGTCGGCATACCTTTTGCCCAGATGTTTGTCCGTTGCTGTCGTCATATCTGGAGGAGAGCCCGGTCGGTCCTCCTCAAGACCACCTCCAGGTATCTACGATAAGCGGATCACCATCAGCCGGCTCCCCGGTATYGTCTCGGGCAGAAGGTATGGCTATCCACCTGGGATCTGCCCCTCCGGGTRGAATMCCGCAAACTMTCCCCCCAGTTTATCGGCCCGTTCCCAATCACCAAGATCATTAGCCCCTCTGCTGTTCGTCTTCTGTTGCCCCGTACCTTTTGTATACATCCCACCTTTCATGTGTCCATAGTCAAATCCTCGTCTCACAGCCCTTTGTCTCCCGTTTTTCCAGTCTATCTTTTCTCGCACTCCTGGTTTTTGACCCTTGCCTGTCCTGACTCAGAGCCCGCCTGCCTGACCATTCTGCCTTACCCTGACCCTGAGTCAGCCTGCCGTCCGGTACCGTTGCCCCACCTCTGGTTTACTGAGCCCTGCCTGCCTTGACCTGTCTATTGTCTGCCCCTGCTGGAATATTAAACTATTGTTTACTCGACGTGGTCTGCATCTGGGTCTTACCTTCATACCTGATAGACACGCTCTATGTTTGAATAAAATCAGCTGGCAGTGGCTGGGTGGAGGTGGCAGTTGTGGTAGCCACTGCTGTGTCCAGGGTTGGCGAAGGGGTTGTTGCTGGGAAAACTGGGAACCGTGCAGATGCTGGGGCCGGGACTGTAAACCACAGATTGGTGCTGGGACTGGGAAATAGGAACCGAGATCCAGGAACAAGGAACTGGTGCAGGAGACGGGTCGGGATCTGTAGAGGGGAGGAAGGACAACCTGAGGAGCAAGCAGAYACACAAGCAAGCCCTAAACCCGGAGGTCAGTGGTGGTACTCCCTTRTGGCCTGCTCGCTCCGGCTGAAGATCTGATGTTTGGTCCTTCCTCCGCACCTCTTCCATGTTCTGGTGTTGGGACAAGTGCTAGTGCTGGTGCTGGGTTGCTGGCACTGCTTTGACCATTTCAATGCAGAGGTGCGGGTCATTTGTGTTGTTGGGTGGTTCTTGGCTGTTGACAGGTCTTGGCATGCCTCCCCATTGACTGCCTGGTGGAGGGTGATGCAGTATGAGGTGTGAMGGCAGCTCCGTGTCCGGGAGGTCTGGGGCAGTAAGGGGAAGGGAGGAGGGATCTGGGCCTGTAAGGTCAATAGGGACAAGGGGGTAGGGGGGAGGTCAGGTACAGTAAGGACCAGGGGGGATGGATCAGGGATGGTAAAGAGTGGAGGGAGGTAGGGGGAATGGAGACAGGTATTAGAGGGGAAGCCGGTTTCTTTGAAGGGATAACCTGTTTGGGATACGGGGCAGCATTTTCACGTTCGGATGAAAAGCGTGGCCAGAGTAAACTTCCTGCTACTCAGGCCCAGAAACTAATATATGCATAGTATTATTAGATTTGGATAGAAAACACTCTGAAGTTTCTAAAACTGTTTGAATGATGTCTGTGAGTATAACAGAAATCATATGGCAGGCGAAAACCTGAGAAAAATCCAACCAGGAAGTGGGAAATCTGAGGTTTGTAGTTTTTCAACTCATTGCCTTTCTAATATACAGTGTCTATGGGGTCATATTGCACTTCCTAAGGCTTTCATTAGATGTCAACAGTCTTTAGAACCTTGTTTGAGGCTTCTACTGTGAAGGAGGAGATAATGAGAGCTGTTTAAACCAGATGTCTGGCAGARTGCCATGAGCTGGTCACGCGCRTRGCCGTGAGAGCGACCTGCRTTCCATTGCATTTCTAAAGACAAAGGAATTCTCCGGTTGAAAGATTATTGAAGATTTATGTTAAAAACATCCTAAAGATTGATTCTATACATCAAAAAGAAAGGAGGACCAATTTACTCCTTTTACCAAAGAGCACCTTCTGTCTACCAAATGTACTATTGTGTACCTTAGTAGCGCTTCCCTTCCTCCTCTTTCTACTGATTCTATACATCGTTTGACATGTTTCTACGAACTGTTTTATAACTTTTTGGACTTTTCGTCTGAACTTTCAGCTGGACTTGCCCGCGCCTCGTGAGTTTGGATTGTGAACTGAACGCGCTAACAAAAAGGAGGTATTTGGACATAAATGATGGACTTTATCGAACAAAACAAACATTTATTGTGGAACTGGGATTCCTAGGAGTGCATTCTGATGAAGGTCATCAAAGGCAAGTGAATATTTATAATGCTATTTCTGACTTCTGTTGACTCCACAACATGGCGGGTACCTGTATGGCTTGTTTTTGTGTCTGAGCGCCGTACTCAGATTATTGCATGGTGTGCTTTTTCCGTATTTTTTAAATCTGACACAGCGGTTGCATTAAGGAGAAGTATATATTTTAGTCTGTGCATAACAGTTTTATATTTTATCAAAGTTTATGATGAGTATTTCTGTAAATTCATGTGGCTCTCTGAAAATTCGGCGGATGTTTTCGAGGCACAACATTACTGACCATAACGCGCCAATGTAAACTGAGATTTTTGGATATAAATATGAACTTTATYGAACAAAACATAAATGTATTGTGTAACATGAAGTCCTATGAGTGCCATCTGATGAAGATCATCAAAGGTTAGTGATGAATTTGATCTCTATTTCTGCTTTTTGTGACTCCTCTCTTTGGCTGGAAAATGGCTGTATGTGTTTTCGTGACTAGGCTCTGACCTAACATAATCATATGGTGTGCTTTCGCTGTAAAGCATTTTTTAAATCGGACACGATGGGTAGATTAACAAGAAGTTAACCTTTAATTTGGTGTATTGCACTTGTGAATGTATGAAAGTGAAAAATGTCMMAAAAATATTTTTGAATTTCGCGCTCTGCCTTTTCAGCGGAATGTTGTCGAGGGGTTCCAAGAGGATAAGGAGCTTTGGGGGTTGTGTTTGTTGGAGTTTGGGTTCTAGGGTGGTCTTCTTGTCTGGTATCTTGTTGGTGTTTGGTTTTGTTGTTTTCTTCCTCTTGCTTTTGGTGACTTGTGTCCAGTTTGGATGGCGCCGTTGGGAATGGCCGCCATTTTATCTGAGCAATTGTACTATTTTTTGTTTTTTTGCACTGTTTTAAACTTTTTTTGTACATAATGTTTCCATCATTTCCTATGACTGAAAAAAAGCTTTTTGACATTAGAACAGTTATTACTCACCTCGGTCTGGACAAAGATTTTTTCTTTAAAGAGGTGGACGCGAAGGATATACTGCTCTTCCCAGACCAGGCCCAAAAGAGGAGACACAGCTACAGGGGTCGGCGAGCCAGATGCYTGGCGAGAGTATTTAAAAAAAAAAATATTTCACCTTTATTTAACCAGGTAGGCCAGTTGAGAACAAGTTCTCATTTACAACTGCGACCTGGCCAAGATAAATCAAAGCATTGCGACAAAAACAACAACACAGAGTTACACATAAACAAACRTACAGTCAATAACACAGTATGTGGATAATCCGCCTCTACCCCCATTCTACTGGCGAACGTGCAATCACTGGAGAATAAACTGGATGCGTGCCGTTCGAGATAATTGTATCAACGGGACATTACAAATGGTAAAATCCTGTTTCACCGCGTCGTGGCTGAACAAGGACATAGATAATATACAGTTAGCTGGGTTTTCTGTGCATTGGCAAAACAGAACAGCAGCCTCCAGTAAGATCAGGGGGTGGTCTGTGTCTCTTTATTAACAACAGCTGGTGCACTCTCTCTAAACTGCACTCCATGATCTGTAAAAGGCCACAAACAAGAAATTGCTCACCTAGAGGCTGAGCTCCTAGTGGCCGGGGACTTTAATGCAGGAAAATCGAAATCCGTTTAATCTCATTTCTACCAGTATGTCAAATAAATCTCTAAATCATCTTTACTCCACACAGAGACGCGTACAAAGCTCTCCCTTGCCCTCCATTTGTCAAATCAGACCATAACTCTATCCTCCTGATTCTTGCTTACAAGCAAAAACTCAAACAGGTAGTACCAGTTATGCGCTAAATATGTAAGTGGTCCGATGAAGTGGATGCTAAGCTACAGAACTGTTTTGCTAACACTGACTGGAATATGTTCCGGGATTCATCTGATAGCATTGAGGAGTATACCACATCAGTCACCGGCTTCATTAATAAGTGCATCGACGTCGGCAACACAGTGACCGTACGTACATATCCCAACCAGAAGCCATGGATTACAGGCAACATTCGCACTGAGCTAAAGGATAGAGCTGCCGATTTCAACGAGTGGGACACTAACCTGGACGCTTATAATTAATCCAGCTATGCCCTATGATGAACCATCAAACAGGCAAAGCATCAATACAGGACTAAGATCAAATTCTACTACACTGGCTCTGACGCTCGTCGGATGTGGCAGGGCTTGCAAACTATCGCTGACTACAAGTAGAAACACAGCCGTGAGCTGCCCAGTGACACAAGCCTATCAGACAAGCTAAATGCCTTCTATTCTYGCTTTGAGGTAAGMAACACTGAACCATGCATGAGAGCATCAGCTGTTCTGGACAACTGTGTGATCTCGCTCTTCGTAGCCGATGTGAGTTAGCAGGTTAAACAGGTTAACATTCACGAGGCCGCAGGGCCAGATGGATTACCAGGACGCGTACTCAGAGCATTTGTTGACCAGCCAGCAAGTGTCTTCACTGACATTTTCAATACCTACATGTTTCAAGCCGTAGTCCCTGTGCCCAAGAACATCAAGGTAACCTGCCTAAATGACTACTGTCCCGTAGCACTCACTTCTGTAGCTATGAAATGCTTTGAAAAACTGGTCATGGCTCACATCAACACTATCATCCCAGAAACCCTGGACCCACTCCAATTTGCATACCGCCCCAACAGATCCACAGACAACGCAATCTCTATTGCACTTCACACAGCCCTTTCCCACCTGGACAAAAGGAACACCTTTGTGAGAATGCTGTTCATTGACTACAGCTCAGCCTTCAACACCATAGTGCCCTCCAAGCTCATCACTAAGTCAAGGACCCTGGGACTGAACACCTCCCTCTGCAACTGGATCCTGGACTTCCTGATGGGCCGCCCCCAGGTGGTGAGGGTAGTCAACCACACATCCGCCACAATGACTCTCAACACAGGGGCCTCTCAGGGGTGCGTGCTTAATCCCATCTTGTACTTCCTGTTCACCCACGACTGCGTGGCCATGCACGACTCCAACACCATCATTACGTTTGCAGACGACACGCCGGTGGTAGGCCTGATCACCGACAACGATGAGACAACCTATAGCGATGAGGTCAGAGACCTGGCAGTGTGGTGCGAGGACAACAACTTCTTCCTCAACGTGAGCAAGACAAAGGAGCTGATTGTGGACTACGAGAAAAGGAGGGCAGAGCATGGCACCATTTACATGGAGGTCAAGATCTTCAAGTTCCTTGGTGCCCACATCACTAAGGACTTATCATGGTCCAAACACACTAACACAGTCATGAAGAGGAGGGCACGACAACGTCTATTCCCCCTCAGGAGGCTGAAAGGATTTGCCTTAGGTCCTCAGATTCTCAAAAATGTCTACAGCTGCACCATCGAAAGCATCCTGACTGGTTGCATCAACGCTTGATATCCTGCAAGGCTCTACAGTGCGTTCGGTTCAGTACATCACTGGGACTGAGATCTCTGCCATCCAGGACCTCTATACCAGGCTGTGTCAGAAGAAGGCCCTAAAAATTGTCATAGATTCCAGCCACCAATGTCATAGACTGTTCTCTCTGCAACCATGCGGCAAGCAGTACCAGAGCGCCAAGTCTGGGGGGAAAAAGGCTCCTTAACAGCTTCTACCCCCACAAGCCATAAGACTGCTGAACAGTTACTCAAAGGTCTACCAGGACTATTTTCATTGACCCCCTTATTTTATTCTTATCCTTGTTAGACACTCCACAAGTCTGGTTCATCCTTGGGAGCAATTTCCAAATGCCTGACGGTACCACGTCATCTGTACAAACAGTACGCAAGTATAAACACCATGGGACCACGCAGCGCCATACCGCTCAGGAAGGAGACGCGTTCTGTCTCCTAGAGATGAATGTACTTCGGTACGAAAAGTGAAATTATTCCCAGAAGAACAGCAAAGGACCTTCTGAAGATGCTGAGAAAACAGGTACAAAAGTATCTATATCCACAGTAAAATGAGTCCTATATCGACATAACTTGAAAGGCCGCTCAGCAAGGAAGAAGCCACTGCTCCAAAACCGCAATAAAAAAGCCAGACTACGGTTTGCAACTGCACATGGGGGAAAAGATCGTACTTTTTGGAGAATGTCCTCTGGTATGATGAAACAAAAATAGAACTGTTTGGCCATAATGACCATTGTTATGTTTGGAGGAAAAAGGGGGACGCTTGCAATCTGAAGAACACCATCCCAACCATGAAGCACGGGGGTGGCAGCATCATGTTGTGGGGTGCTTTGCTGCAGGAGGGACTGGTGCACTTCACAAAATAGATGGCATCATGAGGAAGGACAATTATGTGGATTATTGAAGCAATATCTCAAGACATCAGTCAGGAATTTAATGCTTGGTCGCAAATGGATCTTCCAAATGGACAATGACCCCAAGCAAACTTCCAAAGTTGTGGCAAAACGGCTTAAGGACAACAAGTCAAGGTATTGGAGTGGCCACAAAGCCTGACCTTAATCATATAGAAAATTTGTGGGCAGAAGTGAAAAAGCATGTGCGAGCAAGGAGGCCTACAAACCTGATTCAGTTACACCAGCTCTGTCAGGAGGAATGGGCCAAAATTCACCAACCAAAGCTTGTGGAAGGCTACCTGAAACGTTTGACCCAAGTTAAACAATTTAAAGACAATGCTACCAAATACTAATTGAGTGTATGTAAACTTCTGACCCACTGGGAATGTGATGATAGAAATAAAAGCTGAGATAAATCATTCTCTCTACTATTATTCTGACATTTTACATTATTAAAATAAAGTGGTGAGCCTAACTGACCTAAAACAGGGAATTTTTACTAGGATTAAATGTCAGGAATTGTGAAAAACTGAGTTGAAATGTACACTGCTCATAAAAATAAAGGGAACACTTAAACAACACAATGTAACTCCAAGTCAATCACACTTCTGTGAAATCAAACTGTCCACTTAGGAAGCAACACTGATTGACAATAAATTTCACATGCTGTTGTGCAAATGGAATAGACAACAGGTGGAAATTATAGGCAATTAGCAAGACACCCCCAATAAAGGAGTGGTTATGCAGGTTGTGACCACAGACCACTTCTCAGTTCCTATGCTTCCTGGCTGATGTTTTGGTCACTTTTGAATGTGGCGGTGCTTTCACTCTAGTGGTAGCATGAGACGGAGTCTACAACCCACACAAGTGGCTCAGTAGTGCAGCTCATCCAGGATGGCACATCAATGCAAGCTGTGGCAAGAAGGTTTGCTGTGTCCATCAGCGTAGTGTCCAGAGCATGGAGGCGCTACCAGGAGACAGGCCAGTACATCAGGAGACGGAGGAGGCCGTAGGAGGGCAACAACCCAGCACAGGACCGCTACCTCCGCCTTTGAGCAGGAGGAGCACTGCCAGAGCCCTGCAAAATGACCTCCAGCAGGCCACAAATGTGCATGTGTCTGCTCAAACGGTCAGAAACAGACTCCATGAGGGTCCGACATACACAGGTGGGGGTTGTGCTAACAGCCCAACACCGTGCAGGACGTTTGGCATTTTCCAGAGAACACCAAGATTGGCAAATTCGCCACTGGCGCCCTGTGCTCTTCACAGATGAAAGCAGGTTCACACTGAGCACATGTGACAGACGTGACAGAGTCTGGAGACGCCGTGGAGAACGTTCTGCTGCCTGCAACATCCTCCAGCATGACCGGTTTGGTGGTGGGTCAGTCATGGTGTGGGTGGCATTTCTTTGGGGGGCCGCACAGCCCTCCATGTGCTCGCCAGAGGTAGCCTGACTGCCATTAGGTACCGAGATGAGATCCTCAGACCCCTTGTGAGACCATATGCTGGTGCGGTTGGCCCTGGGTTCCTCCTAATGCAAGACAATGCTAGACTCATGTGGCTGGAGTGTGTCAGCAGTTCCTGCAAGAAGAAGGCATTGATGCTATGGACTGGCCCGCCCGTTCCCCAGACCTGAATCCAATTGAGCACATCTGGGACATCATGTCCCGCTCCATCCACCAACGCCACGTTGCACCACAGACTGTCCAGGAGTTGGCGGATGCTTTAGTCCAGGTCTGGGAGGAGATGCCTCAGGAGACCATCCGCCACCTCATCAGGAGCATGCCCAGGCGTTGTAGGGAGGTCATACAGGCACGTGGAGGCCACACACACTACTGAGCCTCATTTTGACTTGTTTTAAGGACATTACATCAAAGTTGGATCAGCCTGTAGTGTGGTTTTCCACTTTAATTTTGAGTGTGACTCCAAATCCAGACCTCCATGGGTTGATAAATTTGATTTCCTTGATACTTTTTGTGTGATTTTGTTGTCAGCACATTCAACTATGTAAAGAGAAAAGTATTTAATAAGAATATTTCATTCGTTCAGATCTAGGATGTGTTATTTTAGTGTTCCCTTTATTTTTTTAGCAGTGTATTTGGCTAAGGTGTATGTAAACTTACAACTTCATCTGTATGTCAGTCAGATGGCTAGCTGCCGGCAAAGACTCTGGCTAGTATTACTTAGCTAGCTAGAAGGATGAAGTAAGAAGCTAACTTGAACCAGAGCCTGCCTCAGCAGGGTAAATAAATTGGTTATAAGTTCTCATAATTCTTTGCATAACAAAGTAGGCTACTGAGACGGACAGTGATGTGGTGAGGCTGAGGCAGGCTGCAATGCAAGCAGGAGGAAGCAGAGAAAGAGGTTAGTACAGTGGTTCCCAAACTTGGGGTCGGTGGCCCATGTGGGGTCCCTGAGAAAATCTGTACGAATCTTATCAAACAAGTTAGAAACAAAAAAAAGGTGATGTGTTTCAATATGAACATCTCCACATGGCCTATCTTCAAAT
>NC_036840.1:21990611-21999796 GCF_002910315.2 Salvelinus sp. IW2-2015 | reverse complement strand
TACCAGCTCTGTCAGGAGGAATGGCCAAAATTCACCAACCAAAGCTTGTGGAAGGCTACCTGAAACGTTTGACCCAAGTTAAACAATTTAAAGGCAATGCTACCAAATACTAATTGAGTGTATGTAAACTTCTGACCCACTGGGAATGTGATGATAGAAATAAAAGCTGAGATAAATCATTCTCTCTACTATTATTCTGACATTTTACATTATTAAAATAAAGTGGTGAGCCTAACTGACCTAAAACAGGGAATTTTTACTAGGATTAATGTCAGGAATTGTGAAAAACTGAGTTGAAATGGACACTGCTCATAAAAATAAAGGGAACACTTAAACAACACAATGTAACTCCAAGTCAACACACTTCTGTGAAATCAAAACTGTCCACTTAGGAAGCACAACTGATTGACAATAAATTTCACATGCTGTTGTGCAAATGGAATAGACAACAGGTGGAAATTATAGGCAATTAGCAAGACACCCCCAATAAAGGAGTGGTTATGCAGGTTGTGACCACAGACCACTTCTCAGTTCCTATGCTTCCTGGCTGATGTTTTGGTCACTTTTGAATGCTGGCGGTGCTTTCACTCTAGTGGTAGCATGAGACGGAGTCTACAACCCACACAAGTGGCTCAGGTAGTGCAGCTCATCCAGATGGCACATCAATGCAAGCTGTGGCAAGAAGGTTTGCTGTGTCCATCAGCGTAGTGTCCAGAGCATGGAGGCGCTACCAGGAGACAGGCCAGTACATCAGGAGACGTGGAGGAGGCCGTAGGAGGGCAACAACCCAGCAGCAGGACCGCTACCTCCGCCTTTGAGCAGGAGGAGCACTGCCAGAGCCCTGCAAAATGACCTCCAGCAGGCCAACAATGTGCATGTGTCTGCTCAAACGGTCAGAAACAGACTCCATGAGGGTCCGACATACACAGGTGGGGGTTGTGCTTACAGCCCAACACCTGCAGGACGTTTGGCATTTCCAGAGAACACCAAGATTGGCAAATTCGCCACTGGCGCCCTGTGCTCTTCACAGATGAAAGCAGGTTCACACTGAGCACGTGGACAGACGTGACAGAGTCTGGAGACGCCGTGGAGAACGTTCTGCTGCCTGCAACATCCTCCAGCATGACCGGTTTGGTGGTGGGTCAGTCATGGTGTGGGTGGCATTCTTTGGGGGCGCACAGCCCTCCATGTGCTCGCCAGAGGTAGCCTGACTGCCATTAGGTACCGAGATGAGATCCTCAGACCCCTGTGAGACCATATGCTGGTGCGGTTGGCCCTGGGTTCCTCCTAATGCAAGACAATGCTAGACCTCATGTGGCTGGAGTGTGTCAGCAGTTCCTGCAAGAAGAAGGCATTGATGCTATGGACTGGCCCGCCCGTTCCCCAGACCTGAATCCAATTGAGCACATCTGGGACATCATGTCTCGCTCCATCCACCAACGCCACGTTGCACCACAGACTGTCCAGGAGTTGGCGGATGCTTTAGTCCAGGTCTGGGAGGAGATGCCTCAGGAGACCATCCGCCACCTCATCAGGAGCATGCCAGGCGTTGTAGGGAGGTCATACAGGCACTGGGAGGCCACACACACTACTGAGCCTCATTTTGACTTGTTTTAAGGACATTACATCAAAGTTGGATCAGCCTGTAGTGTGGTTTTCCACTTTAATTTTGAGTGTGACTCCAAATCCAGACCTCCATGGGTTGATAAATTTGATTTCCATTGATACTTTTTGTGTGATTTTGTTGTCAGCACATTCAACTATGTAAAGAAAAAGTATTTAATAAGAATATTTCATTGTTCAGATCTAGGATGTGTTATTTTAGTGTTCCCTTTATTTTTTTGAGCAGTGTATTTGGCTAAGGTGTATGTAAACTTACAACTTCATCTGTATGTCAGTCAGATGGCTAGCTGCCGGCAAAGACTCTGGCTAGTATTACTTAGCTAGCTAGAAGGATGAAGTAAGAAGCTAACTTGAACCAGAGCCTGCCTCAGCAGGGTAAATAAATTGGTTACTAAGTTCTCATAATACTTTGCATAACAAAGTAGGCTACTGAGACGGACAGTGATGTGGTGAGGCTGAGGCAGGCTGCAATGCAAGCAGGAGGAAGCAGAGAAAGAGGTTAGTACAGTGGTTCCCAAACTGGGGTCGGTGGCCCATGTGGGGTCCCTGAGAAAATCTGTACGAATCTTATCAAACAAGTTAGAAACAAAAAAAAGGATGATGTGTTTCAATATGAACATCTCCACATGGCCTATCTTCAAATCAAAATCAAATCAAAGTTTATTTGTCACGTGTGCCGAATACAACCGGTGTAGACCTTACAGTGAAATGCTTACTACAGGCTCTAACCAATTGTGTGTATGTGTGTGTGTGTGTGTGTGTGTGTGTGTGTGTGTGTGTGTGTGTGAGGTGTGTGTGTGTGTGTGATGTGTGATGTGTGATGTAGTGCGTAAAGAAAGAAGAAACAAGCAGGTAAATATAAAAAGGGGGGGCACACACATTGCAAATAATGTCCGGGTACCATTTGTTTATCTGTTCAGGAGTCTAATGGCTGGGGGTAGAAACTGTTGAGAAGCCTTTTTGTCCTAGACTTGGAACTCCGGTACCACTTGCCATGCGGTAGTAGAGAGAACATAACTATAATGAGGCTATATACAAGGGGTACCAGTACAGTGTCAATGTGCTGGGGTATGGGGTAGTTGAGGTAATTAATGTAATATGAACATGTAGGTAGAGGCAAAGTGACACTGCATAGATAATAAACAGAAAGTAGCAGCAGTGTGTGTTGTGTGTGTTGTGTGTGTGTGTGTGTGTGTGTGTGTGTGTGTGTGTGTGTGTGTGTGTGTGTGTGTGTGTGTGTGTGTGTGTGTGTGTGTGTGTGTGTGTGTGTGTGTGTGTGGTATACGTGGGTGTGTGGTTAGAGTACAGTGAGTGTACATCGAGCCTGTGCAAGAGAGACAGTGCAAATTAAATTATTAGATACGATATTTTGAGGTCTTGGCTGATTTCTTTAGATTTTCCCATGATGTCAAGCAAAGAGGCACTGAGTTTGAAGGTAGGCCTTGAAATACATCCACAGGTACACCTCCAATTGACTCAGGCTAATTGACATAATTTATCAGAACCTTCTAAAGCCATGACATCATTTTCTAGAATTTTCCAAGCTGTTTAAAGGCACAGTCAACTTAGTGTATATAAACTTCTGATCCACTGGAATTGTGATACAGTGAATTATAAGTGAAATAATCTGTCTGTAAACAATTGTTGGAAAAAATTACTTGTGTCATGCACAAAGTAGATGTCCTAACCGACTTGCCAAAACTATAGTTTGTTAACAAGAACTTTGTGGAGTGGTTAAAAACAAGTTTTAATGACTCCAACCTAAGTGTATGCAAACTTCAAACTTCAACTGTATAAATTGTGCACTCATTCTCCGAGAGTTGTTTTTTGTTTGTTTGGGGGAATTGGAAACACCGTCAGCAGCGTCTCAAGTTTTGCCTACCTCTCTAGTGAAACGGCTCCGAGCTGGGGAATTTTTTTTCACTTCTCAGGCCCTCAGGCCTTTTGCCTGTGCCAAGAGAGGGCGGAGTTAGCCGTTTGAGAGAGTGGTGTTATGGTGTTGGCCCTTACCCTGCCGGCGTAGGAACTGGGGCAGGTTCTGAAGAAATAGCTCCTCTGACTAACTAGACTGTCTACCCCATACCATGCATTGTGTACTGTATGTATGTATGTATGTATGTATGTATGTATGTATGTATGTATGTATGTATGTATGTATGTATGTATGTATGTATGTATGTATGTATGTGATGACCTGCAAGGCTCTACAGTGCGTTCGGTTCAGTACATCACTGGGACTGAGATCTCTGCCATCCAGGACCTCTATACCAGGCTGTGTCAGAAGAAGGCCCTAAAAATTGTCATAGAATTCCAGCCACCAATGTCATAGACTGTTCTCTCTGCAACCCATGCGGCAAGCAGTACCAGAGCGCCAAGTCTGGGGGAAAAAGGCTCCTTACAGCTTCTACCCCCACAAGCCATAAGACTGCTGAACAGTTACTCAAAGGTCTACCAGGACTATTTTCATTCCCCTTATTTTATTCTTATCTACTATAATTTAATTTGCACTGTCTCTCTTGCACAGGCTCGATGTACACTCACTGTACTCTAACCACACACCCACGTATACCACACACACACACACACCACACACACACACACACCACACACACACACACACACACACACACACACACACACCACACACACACACACACACACACACACCACACACACACACACACACACACACACACACACAACACACACTGCTGCTACTTTCTGTTTATTATCTATGCAGTGTCACTTTGCCTCTACCTACATGTTCATATTACATTAATTACCTCAACTACCCCATACCCAGCACATTGACACTGTACTGGTACCCCTTGTAATATGCCTCATTATAGTTATAGTTCTCTCTACTACCGCATGGCAAGTGGTACCGGAGTTCCAAGTCTAGGACAAAAAGGCTTCTCAACAGTTTCTACCCCCAGCCATTAGACTCCTGAACAGATAAACAAATGGTTACCCGGACTATTTGCAATGTGTGCCCCCCCCCCCCCCCAACCCTTCATCAACGCTGCTGCTACTCTCTGTTTATCTTATATGCATAGCCACTTTAACTATACATTTATGTACATACTACCTCAATTGGCCCGACCAACCAGTGCTCCAGCACATTGGCTAACCAGGCTATCTTCATTGTGTCCCACCACCCGCCAACCCCTCTTTTACGCTAATGCTGCTCTCTGTTCATCATATTGTATAGTCACTTTAACCATATCTACATGTACATACTACCTCAATCAGCCTGACTAACCGGTGTCTGTATATAGCCTTGCTACTCTTATTTTCAAATGTCTTTTTTACTGTTGTTTTCTTTCTTTACACACACACACACACACCACACACACCACACACACACACACACACACACACACACACACACACACACCACACACACACACACACACACACACACACACACACACCACACAACACACACACACACACACACACACACACACACACACACACACACACAATTGGTTAGAGCCTGTAAGTAAGCATTTCACTGTAAGGTCTACACCGGTTGTATTCGGCACACGTGACAAATAAACTTTGATTTGATTTTGATTTGAAGATAGGCCATGTGGAGATGTTCATATTGAAACACATCATCCTTTTTTTTGTTTCTAACTTGTTTGATAAGATTCGTACAGATTTTCTCAGGGACCCCACATGGGCCACCGACCCCAAGTTTGGGAACCACTGTACTAACCTCTTTCTCTGCTTCCTCCTGCTTGCATTGCAGCCTGCCTCAGCCTCACCACATCACTGTCCGTCTCAGTAGCCTACTTTGTTATGCAAAGTAATTATGAGAACTTAGTAACCAATTTATTTACCCTGCTGAGGCAGGCTCTGGTTCAAGTTAGCTTCTTACTTCATCCTTCTAGCTAGCTAAGTAATACTAGCCAGAGTCTTTGCCGGCAGCTAGCCATCTGACTGACATACAGATGAGTTGTAAGTTTACATACACCTTAGCCAAATACACTGCTCAAAAAAATAAAGGGACCACTAAAATAACACATCCTAGATCTGAACGAATGAAATATTCTTATTAAATACTTTTTCTTTACATAGTTGAATGTGCTGACAACAAAAATCACACAAAAAGTATCAATGGAAATCAAATTTATCAACCCATGGAGGTCTGGATTTGGAGTCACACTCAAATTAAAGTGGAAAACCACACTACAGGCTGATCCAACTTTGATGTAATGTCCTTAAAACAAGTCAAAATGAGGCTCAGTAGTGTGTGTGGCCCTCCACGTGCCTGTATGACCTCCCTACAACGCCTGGGCATGCTCCTGATGAGGTGGCGGATGGTCTCCTGAGGCATCTCCTCCCAGACCTGGACTAAAGCATCCGCCAACTCCTGGACAGTCTGTGGTGCAACGTGGCGTTGGTGGATGGAGCGAGACATGATGTCCCAGATGTGCTCAATTGGATTCAGGTCTGGGGAACGGGCGGGCCAGTCCATAGCATCAATGCCTTCTTCTTGCAGGAACGGCTGACACACTCCAGCACAATGAGGTCTAGCATTGTCTTGCATTAGGAGGAACCCAGGGCCAACCGCACCAGCATATGGTCTCACAAGGGGTCTGAGGATCTCATCTCGGTACCTAATGGCAGTCAGGCTACCTCTGGCGAGCACATGGAGGGCTGTGCGGCCCCCCAAAGAAATGCCACCCCACACCATGACTGACCACCCAAAACGGTCATGCTGGAGGATGTTGCAGGCAGCAGAACGTTCTCCACGGCGTCTCAGACTCTGTCACGTCTGTCACATGTGCTCAGTGTGAACCTGCTTTCATCTGTGAAGAGCACAGGGCGCCGTGGCGAATTTGCCAATCTTGGTGTTCTCTGGAAAATGCCAAACGTCCTGCACGGTGTTGGGCTGTTAGCACAACCCCCACCTGTGTATGTCGGACCCTCATGGAGTCTGTTTCTGACCGTTTGAGCAGACACATGCACATTTGTGGGCTGCTGGAGGTCATTTTGCAGGGCTCTGGCAGTGCTCCTCCTGCTCAAAGGCGGAGGTAGCGGTCCTGCTGCTGGGTTGTTGCCCTCCTACGGCCTCCTCCACGTCTCCTGATGTACTGGCCTGTCTCCTGGTAGCGCCTCCATGCTCTGGACACTACGCTGATGGACACAGCAAACCTTCTTGCCACAGCTTGCATTGATGTGCCATCCTGGATGAGCTGCACTACCTGAGCCACTTGTGTGGGTTGTAGACTCCGTCTCATCTACCACTAGAGTGAAAGCACCGCCAGCATTCAAAAGTGACCAAAACATCAGCCAGGAAGCATAGGAACTGAGAAGTGGTCTGTGGTCACAACCTGCATAACCACTCCTTTATTGGGGGTGTCTTGCTAATTGCCTATAATTTCCACCTGTTGTCTATTCCATTTGCACAACAGCATGTGAAATTTATTGTCATCAGTGTTGCTTCCTAAGTGGACAGTTTGATTCACAAGAAGTGTGATTGACTTGGAGTTACATTGTGTTGTTAAGTGTTCCCTTTATTTTTATGAGCAGTGTACATTTCAACTCAGTTTTTCACAATTCCTGACATTTATCCTAGTAAAAATTCCCTGTTTTAGGTCAGTTAGGCTCACCACTTTATTTTAATAATGTAAAATGTCAGAATAATAGTAGAGAGAATGATTTATCTCAGCTTTTATTTCTATCATCACATTCCCAGTGGGTCAGAAGTTTACATACACTCATTAGTATTTGGTAGCATTGTCTTTAAATTGTTTAACTTGGGTCAAACGTTTCAGGTAGCCTTCCACAAGCTTTGGTTGGTGAATTTTGGCCCATTCCTCCTGACAGAGCTGGTGTAACTGAATCAGGTTTGTAGGCCTCCTTGCTCGCACATGCTTTTTCACTTCTGCCACAAATTTTCTATATGATTAAGGTCAGGGCTTTGTGGCCACTCCAATACCTTGACTTGTTGTCCTTAAGCCGTTTTGCCACAACTTTGGAAGTTTGCTTGGGGTCATTGTCCATTTGGAAGATCCATTTGCGACCAAGCATTAAATTCCTGACTGATGTCTTGAGATATTGCTTCAATATATCCACATAATTGTCCTTCCTCATGATGCCATCTATTTTGTGAAGTGCACCAGTCCCTCCTGCAGCAAAGCACCCCACAACATGATGCTGCCACCCCCGTGCTTCATGGTTGGGATGGTGTTCTTCAGATTGCAAGCGTCCCCCTTTTTCCTCCAAAACATAACAATGGTCATTATGGCCAAACAGTTCTATTTTTGTTTCATCATACCAGAGGACATTCTCCAAAAAGTACGATCTTTTCCCCCATGTGCAGTTGCAAACCGTAGTCTGGCTTTTTTATTGCGGTTTTGGAGCAGTGGCTTCTTCCTTGCTGAGCGGCCTTTCAAGTTATGTCGATATAGGACTCATTTTACTGTGGATATAGATACTTTTGTACCTGTTTCCTCAGCATCTTCAGAAGGTCCTTTGCTGTTCTTCTGGGAATAATTTTCACTTTTCGTACCGAAGTACATTCATCTCTAGGAGACAGAACGCGTCTCCTTCCTGAGGGTCGTATGGCGGCTGCGTGGTCCCATGGTGTTTATACTTGCGTACTGTTTGTACAGATGAACGTGGTACCGTCAGGCATTTGGAAATTGCTCCCAAGGATGAACCAGACTTGTGGAGGTCTACAATTTTGAGGTCTTGGCTGATTTCTTTAGATTTTCCCATGATGTCAGCAAAGAGGCACTGAGTTTGAAGGTAGGCCTTGAAATACATCCACAGGTACACCTCCAATTGACTCAGGCTAATTGACATAATTTATCAGAACCTTCTAAAGCCATGACATCATTTTCTAGAATTTTCCAAGCTGTTTAAAGGCACAGTCAACTTAGTGTATATAAACTTCTGATCCACTGGAATTGTGATACAGTGAATTATAAGTGAAATAATCTGTCTGTAAACAATTGTTGGAAAAAATTACTTGTGTCATGCACAAAGTAGATGTCCTAACCGACTTGCCAAAACTATAGTTTGTTAACAAGAACTTTGTGGAGTGGTTAAAAACAAGTTTTAATGACTCCAACCTAAGTGTATGCAAACTTCAAACTTCACTGTATAAATTGTGCACTCATTCTCCGAGAGTTGTTTTTTGTTTGTTTGGGGGAATTGGAAACACCGTCAGCAGCGTCTCAAGTTTTGCCTACCTCTCTAGTGAAACGGCTCCGAGCTGGGGAATTTTTTTTCACTTCTAGGCCCTCAGGCCTTTTGCCTGTGCCAAGAGAGGGCGGAGTTAGCCGTTTGAGAGAGTGGTGTTATGGTGTTGGCCCTTACCCTGCCGGCGTAGGAACTGGGGCAGGTTCTGAAGAAATAGCTCCTCTGACTAACTAGACTGTCTACCCCATACCATGCATTGTGTACTGTATGTATGTATGTATGTATGTATGTATGTATGTATGTATGTATGTATGTATGTATGTATGTATGTATGTATGTATGTATGTATGTATGTATGTATGTATGTATGCATGTATGCATGCGTGCTTGCCACAGAAGGT
>NC_036840.1:21976912-21990586 GCF_002910315.2 Salvelinus sp. IW2-2015 | reverse complement strand
AGGTTGGTGGCACCTTAATTGGGGAGGATGGGCTTGTGGTAATGGCTGGAGTGGAATGGTATCAAATACATGGTTACCGTGTGTTTGATGCCATTCACGCCGTTCCAGCCATTATTGTGAGCCGTCCTCCCCTCAGCAGCCTCCACTGGTGCATGCGTACATGTGTGTGTGCTTGTGCGTTCGTGCATGGGCATGTGTGTGTGTTACGAAACACTGTTTTTGCCTCAGTGAGAGCAGTACTGGGTTCAGGTTAGGATAAGGGCTGTTTTCACAGATGACGGAACATCTCTGAGTGTGGGCTGTTGACGCAGGTGTGTGCTTGTTGGGTGTGTATATGCCTTGTAGCGTACTATTTGTGTAATGGTGGTTGTGTGTTAGTGAAAGGTGATGCTTATGTTAATGGTATCATTATGKACATGTTTTCTTTAATGGGTCTTTGTATGAATGTGTGATCGGATTTCAGGAACAACTGCTTGAACAGGGTGCTGTGTTTGTGTTCTTGATGTTCTTTATGAGTTTAGTCATTTGTGTTTACAGTAAGTGTGTGTTTTTGTGAGTAGCTGTGTGGGTTTTATGTTTTGGAGCAGGCTTGTAGAAAGAGAGTGTGTATGGTAAGCGGCCACACTAACTTCTCTCAACTTCTCTCAACTTTATCTTTGGTTTTACGCAAGGAAGTCCCACACCCTTTAGTCCATATATTTTGTGATCTGGATTCAGCAGAGAAATCAGATGGTAAGTCAAGATAACATTTAGCCTTTTATTGTTACAGCCCATTCTGGCGTATGCATATTTAGTGCTAAAGAGTTGTTATCTTTCTTTCATTCTCTCTGTCGTAGGAGGGGGATGGACGGATCCGGATCTGGCAGACTTTGAGCTGCTGGTGATCATGAGTGCCACGGTRGAGCCCACCTCCGCCACCTGCCAGGTGCGCACCTCCTACCTTCCTGACGAGATCCTGTGGGGTTACGAGTTCCCCCCCGTGGTCTCCCTGTCCCCCTCGGGGAAGTATGTGGCCGACTTCGCCTTCTTCGACAAGGTGGCCAAAACAAAGACCACCCCCCTCTTCAAACAGGCCTCGCCCCCAAGCCCAGCCATGCGCTCCTCCCGTTACCATGGCAGCAGCAGAGGGAGCGCGGAGGAAGGGGCAGACCCGGAGAAGATCAAACTGGAGGAGAGCTATAGAGGGGAGGAGAGGGGGAGGGGCAGGGGGAGAGATAGTAGTCTTCTCMGTGTCCGTATCAGCAATGTCTAGAGAGAGAGCACGAGTAGGATGCAATGAGAGAGCAAGGAGAAAGGAGAAATGATATGTATGGAGATTGAACAATTATCAAGTGAGAAAACATTATTGAATGCAATAGAGATGAGCTGCTCCCCTGTTGGGAAACGTGAACACAAAACACACACTTACACACATGCGCTTGTGTTTTGGATTTGATGGGAATGTATCACCCCTTGTGGTTGATAAGGATTTCCACAACCTGGAAAGGGACAACATACTGTACATCCCTTCTGGGTTTACTGTACTGTAATCAAAGATGGACTAAGGGGGCTTTTTAAACTTTATATGTCTGTATTTTTTAATGAAAGTACTTGTGTAACTATAAAGGTTGACTGGTTTATGTGAACATAAACATGGTTTACTTGGACATAATCACGGTACTGTTTCAGTTTTTTACACAAAAAGGTACTCTGTCCGCAGGAGATGGGAGTGGAAGCACTGGAAAACAAACTATTTTTCTTTAAGGATTTTTACTGAATATATCATATTGTATGTATGTGTATTTGTCCCTATCGATGCGAACAATGGCAGTACTCATTCTTCTGAATATATGTTTAGCAGGGCTGGGGTAAATTACRTTTCAATTCCAGTCAAAAAAAGTAAAGTAAACCAAATTCCAAATCCAAATGTTCCTTCTTGAAAAGCATTGAAAATAATTGTAATTTCAGTGTACTTCCTCAATCGTCTGGCATTGAAATGGAATTGACACCAACCCTGATGTTTAGAGTTTGTTCTTTTATGTTTTCTTTTCACTGGAATATATGCATTGAAGATGTATGTTAACAATACTAAAAGCACTTTAACTTGGCGGAAAATTGTACTTTACACAATGGAGAGTAACTAACTTCCTAATTTCATGCGCTGTGTGTGTCCGTGTGCGTGTGTGTGTGCAAGCATGTTTATATGAGTCAATGTGAGTGCAATTCTGAATGTGTATGTACTTCTTATTCATACGGCACTTCAAAACCTGAACAATTCCGTGGCCATTCGAAAACGTGCCACTTAACTAAGCCTTTTGATATGCCAATGTAATTTTTACAGTACAGTYGTGGCCAAAAGTTTTGCGAATGACACAAATATTAATTTTCACAAAGTCTGCCGCCTCAGTTCGTATGATGGCAATTTGCATATACTCCAGACTTTTATGAAGAGTGATCAGATGAATTGCAATTAATTGCAAAGTCCCTCTTTGCCATGCAAATGAACTGAATCCCCCAAAAACATTTCCACTGCATTTCAGCCTTGCCACAAAAGGACCAGCTGACATCATGTCAGTGATTCTCTTGTTAACACAGGTGTGAGTGTTGACGAGGACAAGGTTGGAGATCACTCTGTCATGCTGATTGAGTTCAAACAACAGACTGGAAGCTTCAAAAGGAGGGTGTTTCTTGGAATCATTTTTCTTCCTCTGTCAACCATGGTTAGTTGCAAGGAAACACGTGCCGTCATCATTGCTTTGCACAAAAAGGGCTTCACAGGCAAGGATATTGCTGCCAGTAAGATTGCACCTAAATCAATCATTTATCGGATCATCAAGAACTTCAAGGAGAGCGGTTCAATGGTTGTGAAGAAGGCTTCAGGGCGCCCAAGAAAGTCCAGCAAGCGCCAGAACCGTCTCCTAAAGTTGATTCAGCTGCGGGATCGGGGCACCACCAGTACAGAGCTTGCTCAGGAATGGCAGCAGGCAGGTGTGAGTGCATCTGCCGCACAGTGAGGCGAAGACTTTTGGAGGATGGCCTGGTGTCAAGAATGGCAGCAAAGAAGCCACTTCTCTCCATGAAAAACATCAGGGACAGACTGCTATTCTGCAAAAGGTACAGGGATTGGACTGCTGAGGACTGGGGTAAAGTCATTTTCTCTGATGAATCCCCTTTCCGATTGTTTGGGGCATCCGGAAAAAAGCTTGTCCGGAGAAGACAAGGTGAGCGCTACCATCAGTCCTGTGTCATGCCAACAGTAAAGCATCCTGAGACCATTCATGTGTGAGGTTGCTTCTCAGCCAAGGGAGTGGGCTCACTCACAATTTTGCCTAAGAACACAGCCATGAATAAAGAATGGTACCAACACATCCTTCGAGAGCAACTTCTCCCAACCATCCAGGAACAGTTTGGTGACGAACAATGCCTTTTCCAGCATGATGGAGCACCTTGCCATAAGAAAAAATTGATAAATAAGTGGCTCGGGGAACAAAACATTGATATTTTGGGTCCATAGCCAGGAAACTCCCCAGACCTTARTCCCATTGAGAACTTGTGGTCAATCCTCAAGAGGCGGGTGGACAAACAAAAACCCACAAATTCTGACAAACTTCAAGCATTGATTATGCAAGAATGGGCTGCCATCAGTCAGGATGTGRCCCAGAAGTTTAATTGAYAGCATGCCAGGGCGGATTGCAGAGGTCTTGAAAAAGTATCTAAAGACACTGAAGCAGCAAACTTTGTGGAAATTAATATTTGTGTCATTCTCAAAACTTTTGGCCACGACTGTACATTACACCAACTCCTCTCTATTATGATATCATTAGAATTGCCATTCAGAGGATATTGAAATCCCTTTCTATGGTGCCAGTAAATGTATTTTGTAACGCCTGTCAGAGCTGTGTAGGTCAGATGGTTTGGTTCATCAGGGCCACATTAAGTAGCCAAATGTTGTCAAACGTTGCAGATAGAAATACCCCGAATAGAGCTGACCTGATTCCTTATTCTACATGTCAGACAGAGATGTTTGTTTTACATAGCATATTTTTACATGCTGCTGAATGTGCCCCATGTCTGTGATTGTTTATAATGTGTTGCCAGGCCAGGGCCCATCTCTAATAATGGAACATCATCACCCTACACCGTAAAACAAAGTGTTTAGGATCTGAATTTGGATTTAAATGAGTCAAATAATTCAGATGAAAACACGTCACAGTGTTTAGATTGTAAACACCGCAACATTTTTATTCGCTGTAACACTTTTTAGTCACATAAACACGTTTATTATTCAGCACAAGGCATTTAGGTTTTAAACACTGAGGGTGTTTGAACACTGCCCTATTTGCATACTGTACAACCCAGCATGTCTTTTGAGTGAATGTGAGCGATACCCACCCATGACTGTATTTGTTAGTGACAGTGAAATGGTTGTTTTGCRTTCAATGAAGCCTTCACCAAGCGCCTGCCTAAGTTAATGCGTTTCAATTTAAAGTAAACCCTGTATATACCACAAATTATACATTTCATAAGGCCTTTAGTTAYGGCTTAGTTATCATTGACATTATAGTCTGATCCTGGCTCATGGACCACATCAGACCTGCAAGTCACAAAACGCTGGTTTGTGAAGTGATTAGTAATTATTTCGGAATCCAGCCAGAAAATGAATAGCCAACCATTTGAAACTTTTATCACCCAAAACCTGCACTCAGAATGACTGCTATGGTGAAGGACTTCTTGTGAATTTCCAGCAGACTAGACGCTTATGATATTTCTGCCTTTCTCAGTTCCCCTAAAAAAAGTATTATAAAAAAGGAAAGAAAAGGAGGAAACCTTAAATTGCACCACCATCTAACCCTGCAGCTATACTAACTATACACTATCCCCTCCAAAAATCCACCCCATCACACTACTTGGCCCTAAACAATCTTACACCAGGCTGCATGGGCACCCCCATAGTTGACACAGTGCTTTMTCTATCCCAACTGTACACTCAATCTGACTGTGGCCTCCTGCACATTTCTCACATCGTCGAATCTCCCTTCTACACACTGCTGCAACATGTTAGAATCCTTGGCACCTAAAGCACCGAAGTGGGTTCGGAACATAGGCCCTCACAGAATAGCAAATACAGTTCCTTCAGAAAGTATTCATACCTCTGGACTTAATCCACATTTTGTTGTGTTGCTGCTTAAATTTCTCAGCCATCTACACACAATACCCCATAATGATAAAGTAAAAGTGTTTTTTTGAAATTGGGGTAAATGTATTGAAAATGAAATACAGAAATATCTAGTATTCACACCCCCGAGTCCATACTTTGTAGAGCACCTTTGGCAGTGAATACAGCTGTGAGTMTTTCTGGATAAGTCTCTAAGAGCTTTCTACACCTGGATTGTGCAACATTTGCCCATTATTATTTTCTAAATTCTTYAAGCTCAGTCAAATTGGTTGTTGATCATTTTCAGTTCTTGCCATATATCTTCAAGTAGATTTAAGTCAAAACTGTAACTCAGMCACTCAGAAAYATTCACTGTCTTCTTGGTAAGCAAYTCCAATGTAGATYTGGYCTTGTGTTTTAGGTTATTGTCCTGCTGAAAGGTGAATGCATCTCCCAGTGTCTGGTGGAAGCRGACAGAACCAGGTTTTCCTGTAGGATTTTGCCTGTGCTAAGCTCCATTACGTTTCYTTTTATCCTGAAAAACTCCCCAGTCCTTAACGATTGCAAGCATAACCATAACATGATGCAGCCACCACTAAAAATGGACAGTGGTACTCAGTAATGTGTTGTATTGGATTTGCCCAAAACATAACATTTGTATTCAGGGCAAAAAGTGAATTGCTTTGCCACATTTTTTGCAGTATTACTTCAGTGCCTTGTTGCAAACAGGATGCAYGTTTTTATTCTATAAGGGCTTCTTTCTTTTCACTCTGTTCAATTAGGTTAGTATTGTGGAGTAACTACAATGTTGTTGATTCATTCTTAGTTTTCCCCTATCACCGCCATGTGACTGTTTTAAAGTGACCATTGATTGGCCCCATGATGAAATCCCTGAGCGGTTTGCTTCCTCMACGGCAACCGAGTTAGGAAGGATGCCTGTATCTTTGTAGTGACTGGGTGTATTGATACACCATCCAAAGTGTCATTAATAACTTGCCAGCAAGAGCCCTACTGTTATTCCCCACACTTACAGTATTTTATTGTTCCGCTTCTTCACAATTTTGCCAGTGTCTGACATGCCTACGTGTGTCTTTGAACATTATTTATATGTGACTATGTATTTTTTCAGCCATTCATGGACAGTTTTGAATAACTCCTACAAATACACATTGGATATTAAATGCTCTGTGACAATTTGGTATAGTGCACATGCTAGGCAACGATGGTAGAGGGGGACTCACAAACGCATCATATATTTTGTCTATGTAGAGTAAGAGGATGGCATGAGTTTTCAGCTAGTATGAATAAACCACCTGAATATTAATATACAGTACMTTTGGAAGTAATCAGACACATGGACTTGATTGGAGTCCACCTGTGGTAAATTCACTTGATTGGACATGATTTGGAAAGGCACACACTTGTCTATATAAGGTCCCACAGTTAACAGCGCATGTCAGAGCAAAAACCAAGCCATGAAGTCGAGGGAATTGTCCGTAGAGCTCCGAGACRGGATTGTGTCGAGGCACAGATCTGGGGAAGGGTACCAAAACATTTCTGCAGCATWGAAGGTCCCCAAGAACACCGTGGCCTCCATCATTCTTAAATGGAAGTAGTTTGGAACCACCAAGACTCTTACTAGAGCTGGCCGCCCGGCCAAACTGAGCAATCGGGGAAGAAGGACCTTGGTCAGGGAGTTGACCAAGAACCAAATGGTCACTCTGACAGGGCTCCAGAGTTCCTCTGTGGAGATGGGAGAACCTTCCAGAAGGACAACCATCTCTGCAGCACTCCAATCAGGCTATTATGGTAGAATGGCCAAACRGAAGCTACTCCGCAGTAGAAGGCACATGRCAGCYCACTTGGAGTTTGCCAAAAGGCACCTAAAGGACTCTGACCATGAGACACAAGATTCTCTGGTCTGATGAAACTAAGATTGAACTCTGGCCTGAACGCCAGAGTCACGTCAGGAGGGAACCTGGCACAAATTCCCGCGGTGAAGCATGGTGGTGGAAGCATCATGCTGTGGGGATGTTTTTTCAGSGGCAGGGACCAGGAGACTAGTCAGGATCGAGGCAAAGTACAGAGAGTTTCTTGATGAAAAYCTGCTCCAGAGAGATCAGGACCTGACTGGGGCGAAGGTTCACTTTCCAACAGGACAACGACCCTATGCACACAGCCAAGACAATGCAGGAGTGGCTTAGGGGGAAATCTATGAAAGTTCTTGAGTGGCCCAGCCAGAGCCCAATCGAACATCTCTGGAGAGACCTGAAAATAGCTGCACAGTGACACTCCCCATCCAACCTGACAGAGCTTGAGAGGATCTGCGGAGAAGAATGGGAGAAACTCCCCTCATACAGGTGTGCCAAGTTTGTAGCGTCATACCCAAGAAGACTCAAGGCTGTAATCACTTCCAAAGATGCTTCAACAAAGTAATGAGTAAAGGGTCTGAATACTTATGTAAATGTGATATTTAGCCCTATTTTAAAGAGATTACAAAATGTTTGAAAGCAGTCTATGGACAAGGAAACCGCAATCTATGATTTGATTACCCACTGCCATCAACCATTAATATTAGTATTTCTTGTGCAGAGAATTCCCACTGACATTCCCACTGTTCTCACATTTGCCTGTCTCCCCATCTAATTTCATTACTGTCTGAATAAAGTGTCAAACCACCCCAAAAATAYGTTGAACAAAATATTAGCTTACTTTTAAATGTCATCCCCCACAAATCTCAAATTAACAAAGTCATTTAAATTTTGTGTTCATTTAATGTTCAAATTATTCTGAATACACCTGACCTGTGTTTTTCCCCACCCTGTTCATAGGCCTGAGCCATATAGAAATACAACTTTCTTCAAAAGTTGCCAGCCCTGRTGTAGTAATATTATTTGTATCCTAGAAAACCAGTTGCATTGYTAACCTGGTTGGTTAGCTTTAGCTACCTGCAGATCCATGCATGGTGCATGGGAGATGGGTTGGGATTATGGTTCAGTCTAGCTAGAAGTCGAAACAAAATACTCCACTATGCAAGTAACCATTCTACTGTACCATTTACACCTTCTGTATCCTGTGCATGTGACAAATAAACTTTGATTTGATTTSATATAGCGTGTGTTTACCAGAGACGGTAATGTGAAGAACAACATGACCYGCACCAAAGTCAGTTTAGGAYATAGGCCAAGRACTAGATCAAGTGTATTTTTACGACTACTTTCACCACTTTTAGCCTTGTAATCTTTGGTTGTTTACCACAATACCTTACTCACTCTGTTTAGCACATGGCCTCACATKTGAATCCTTAAAGAGATG
The DNA here is from genome assembly GCF_002910315.2 of Salvelinus sp. IW2-2015. Classification (NCBI taxonomy): domain Eukaryota; kingdom Metazoa; phylum Chordata; class Actinopteri; order Salmoniformes; family Salmonidae; genus Salvelinus; species Salvelinus sp. IW2-2015. Next base: position 21,982,137 of record NC_036840.1, on the reverse strand, counting down.
GGTGGGGCTAAGGCGTAAGAGGGTGTGAGCGATGCTGAATGGGTGCAGACAAAGAAGAGTTCTCCAGTAGGTGTACCAAAACATTCACGGGCCATTTTCTCAAAAGTGGGGTTACAAGTTTAGCAACTTTCAAAGCAGACTTACTTTCCCCATTGTTCCTCAACTGCAGTGTATGATRTACCATTTTCTAGCTCTAAGTCTACTTTTATCCAATGTAAAAACACAATTTAAAATGTTACATCGGACCAAATCGGGGTGGTGGGTCACATAATAACATAGTATAATGTTACTGTTATACCAAAAACACCACCTAATTTTAGTCCCCCAAAAAATGATAATGCGGTCAAAACTCAACCGCCCTTGCCATTATACAGAATGTGTCTAACATTGTTTTTCATGTAGGCTACACTGTCCCGCAAATGTTCCGCAAAATCATCCTRTTGTCCCGCATTTTTTTWATATAAATGCAGACCTGGTGGCGAGCGCAATACTGAGAAGACCCTGTCTGTCCTTCTGAGTTTTGATGCAGAGTGTTTGCCGATAAAGTCATGCTAGGGTGYATAAGTTGTTGTTCTGAACACACTACGGTGTTTCAGGTTTATGGTCATGTTGCAACAGTATGTAGGAGGGAGATGGAGGGAGATTCCAAGGTCTGAGAAGTGTGCAGGAGGGCATGCGACAAAGGAGTGTGACGTTTCAGTGGAAAAAGTGGAGTGTTTCAATTGTGGGGGTGGCCATGTTGTTTGGGAACAGAAAGGTCCTGTGCAAGTGAGTCAGGTGGAAGTTTCCAGGTTGAGAGCAATGCAGAAACTGTCATATGCTGAGGGAGTGAGGAAAGTAGAGAATGGTAGGCAAAGGGTGAGGGAGCCTGAGAGGATCCTTGTGAGTAGTAGGCCGGTACAGAGTSACCCGAACATTTTGTGCTTTAGTAAGGTTGGCTTATTGGCGTTTATTGCTATTGTCATTAATTGTACCGCRCAGATGGAAAGGAAATCCCAGAAGATTGAGTTGGTAGCAGCAGCAGCAGAGAAGTCTTGGAGATCAGACATTTTAGTACAGAAGAACTGCAGGGGGTTTTGAGAGAAGGGGTTCCAGCCTGATGTAGGATCTGTTGGGACCAAAGTAGTGGGAAGGGGTTGTGGGGTGTATAGGGGATAGTGGTATGTATGTACAGTATGTATGTATGTATGTATGTATGTATGTATGTATGTATGTATGTATGTATGTATGTATGTACTCTATGTATATATATATATATAAACAAATGTGCAATGCAGTTTCTGAACAGTGAAAAGCAGCATTACACAACAAAGCGTCTAGTCTGCCGAAAACCATATGAAGGAAGAATCCAACGTTACGAGTCCTCAAACTGCCTATAACAAATGACATTTTTTTTGTTGATGCGTAGCATATTGAAAACTTCATAGCCTATTGTTTTTATCCTTCGTAAAACAATAATTGTCCACCTCGCGGTTCAACTGTGRTAAATGCATCAGGGCATTGCATGCATATAGGCCTACAGTATGACGTAAATATTTCCAAAAATAAATATAAAGGAAGAGAAGCTTAGGSCTACAATGTAAGACTTTCTGTCATTTCAACAGTCGTAAAAAAGTAGAACGCACAGTAGAAAACCGTAAATGTGTCTTACAGCACACTGAAATACTTTCCTGTAAGTTCTACAGTAAAACACTGTAGAATGCACAGTAAATACCTATGTGAGAACGACATTATTCTTCTTATCTAGGTGGGTGAGATATTCGAGATATTCTTCTTATCTAGGTGGGTGAGGGCAGTGTGGAGTGCAATTGAGATTCCTTTGTCTATGGAACTGTTGGGGCAGTAATTGTATTGGAGTGGCTCTAGGGTGTCTTGGGATGATGGAACTGATGTGTGCCATAACCAGCCTCTCAAAGCCCTTCATGATTATAGATGTGAGTGCTACAGGGCAGTAATCATTGTGGCATGAAGCCTTAGAGTTCTTGGGAACAGGAATGATGGTGGTCATCTTAACATCTTAAAACGTGGGSATTACAGACTGGGACAAGGAGAGGTTGAAAATGACTGACTGTCTGCCAGCTGTTCTGTCCCTAGTGGCGAGTTGTGTTGATGGAAATTGGGCATCGTGTGTCTTAACGACGCGGAGTTGAAATCGACGGCAAACAGAGAAGCAGCCTCTGGATGTAAGTTTTTCTGCTTGGTTATAGCCTCGTACAGTTCGTTAAGTGCCAGCTTGTTATTTTTCTTGTCCTGAGGTAGAATGTATACAACAGTCACGATAACAGCTGAAAACTCCCTCGGGAGGTAGAATGGTCGGCATTTGACCATCAGGTATTCCAAGATGGGTGAACAATGGGTCAACACTTCCACCGCGCTCAAGTCAATTTCCCGACTCTACTGTCCTGTCTGCACCATGAATGGAGAATCCATTCTCTTGGATAGCCATGTGGGGTATCTTGTCCGAGAGCTATGTTTCARAAAAGCAGRGRATATTGCAGTTTTGAGAGTCCCATTGGTAGCAAATGCGCGATCGGAGGTCCTCCATCTTATCATCAAGTGACTGTACATTGGCCAGTAGAATGGAGGGAAGAGGTTGCCGGTTCTCCCTTCACCCTAATCTCGCCAGTATCCCACCCTCTCTTGCCTGTGTAACATTGACATTTCCTCTTGGGTACCCTAAAAATTGGGTCGGAATTACAGGAARAGCCCAGGGCAGATGAGTTGGGAGTCGAAGTCAAAGTCGAAGTTGAAGCCRGAATTGAGGTAAGTAACTGCCGATCTGATGTTCAAAAGTTTAATGAAAAGAAAGTAAAAATAAACTACAAAAGAATCGCAACAAAGCTAATTTGGGTTGGAGCTTGCAAAAAGGTGGCCATCCAGTACAGCGCCATTTTAGTGGAGCGCAAAAAAACATTTGAACACTAGTGGGTGAATGGTATTGTTGTTTCTGACTCATTAACATATTTYGAAATKTATTGCAAAAGGAAATAACAAAATAGCATTAAACTGGGAAAGATGGGTTAATCTGTGGACACTGGAGGGTAGGAGTTAAGATAGCAATGAATGGTGGATTGGCAGCTGTGGGTGAAAATTCAGCACTTGAAGAAAAAGGAAATTAGGAATATATGAATAGTTATTTAACTACAGGTACAGTAGATGTGAGCGAAAATAGTTGTAAGTAGCAGTATAAGTATTGTTGTCTGTTAGTTTACTTCAATCACGGTAGGGATGGTCGAGTATGGGGGGGAAAAGTAAAGAGAAAAATATTAAAATAAAGGGGATTAGAATTGATGCAAACAATGAAAATGATCCTACAATCTATCTGCAATATTAAAGCTGATCTATCCCCCAGAAGAAAAACAACAACATATGAGGTGTGTCTTGTAATAGGCTATATTCTTTGCACTCGTTAGTGAGAATGCTGTACGAATTTTGTCACGTCTGCTCCCACTCCCTCTCTCGCGCTCAAGGTCGCCAGGCTGCTCATCATTACGCACACCTGTCACCATCGTTACGCGCACCAGCGCTTCATCAGATTCAACTGGACTCCATCACGTCATTGATTGCCTCCCCTATATCTGTCACTTCCTCAGTTTCATTCCCGTGTCTGCGTTGATATTGTTTTGTTTCTCTTGTCCAGATGCTGTTCTTGTTTAGTTTCATGTCTATTTATTAAATCCTCACCCTGTACTTGCTTCCTGTCTCCCGGCGTCTGTGGTTACAGAACCGTTACAGAATTTAACTGATATATGGTAGTGGTTCCCTAACAATTTAATTTATATAGGGAACAGATCAGTAGCAGCAAGTCTAAAACCTTTAATGGTTGAACGGCTAGACATGCCCTTTTCATCTGTTTTGGCCTGTAGTCACTGTCAGTTTAGAAGCCTTTAAGGCCTTAAATCAAGTGATGTAAAACACCAAATATCAGTTTTTATGCTGTAATATATAATTACATATTCACTATTAGCAATTGCTGAATAGTTTTTGTAATACAATTCAACAAAGTTGTGTATTGTAGTGATGGGAAACTGAGGCTTCCTGAAGGCGTTAGCGCCTTCACCAAATTGTGCTGAAAAACGGTTAATTACTCACAGCTTCATTATCTGTTCACAATGCACATCAGTGACATCTTCTTTCCAGCAATACATAATCAGATATACTTATTTTCTCCACTGTTTATATCAAAACTATGGTGCAGCGGTAAGTCGTTGGCTTTAGTAGCCTATAAACAGTTGAAATACCAGGTATGCATCTTACTTCATGCTTCCATTTTTGTCTTTAAGTTGACTATTTTTCAAAAACTGAATCTATGGCATTATTTAGGATGCTTAAGACACATAAAACACATTTTAAAATAGTGTGCCTTCAACGGGACTCGACCTCATGTCCCTGAATGTTCCATACTCTACCTAATAAGCTACCGGTCAGGTGAAACGTTTGTACAAAATCCTAACTATATTTGTAAGTACGGTGTCCAGTAGAGGTCAGTGTTTGAAAGCAGCTTGGAATTGATGAGAAAGCACCATAACCACGGCAAAATCAGTGGGATCTCAAATTTTGCAACACACGGTTTGAAAAAGCACGTGATCAAATGAAGCTTCGGATGTCATTGATGACGAACTTCTGATAAAGTGATACATGGATCAGCACACTGCTTCGACGTTAGCTGCTTATGCCCCGTTTACATCACGGCGAATTTCATTACGCCGTATGTCATTTTCACAGAGTCTTGTTCCGCCACTGAATGGACAAGTGTAGTGCTTGTCACACAAGATGGAGGGGAGCCTGTTTTGCCAGCCTTGGGTGAAAATTCAGCACTTGAAGAAAAAGGAATTTAGGAATATATGAATAGTTATTTAACTACAGGTACAGTAGATGTGAGTGAAAATAGTTGTAAGTAGCAGCATTTGTACAGTGTCCGTTAGTTTACTTCAATCACGGTAGGGATGGTCGAGTATGGGGGGAAAAAGTATAGAGAAAAATATTCAAATAAGGGGGATTAGAATTGATGCAAACAATTAAAATGATCCTACAATCTATCTGCAATATTAAAGCTGATCTATCCCCCAGAAGAAAAACAACAACATATGAGGTGTGTCTTGTAATAGGCTATATTCTTTGCACTCGTTAGTGAGAATGCTGTTTACATCACGACGAATTTCATTAAGCCGTATGTCATTTTCACAGAGTCTTGCTCCGCCACTGAATGGAAAAAGGTAAGTGCA
>NC_036840.1:21971022-21972104 GCF_002910315.2 Salvelinus sp. IW2-2015 | reverse complement strand
TTCGCATTTATTTAAGGATATTGCAAAATGTGACCTTTTCATTCAAGACAGGATACATATATTGGGGCATTGTCATACGAAACTGGAAAGAGCCTTCCCCAAACTGTTGCCACAAAGTTGAAAGCACAGGATCGTCTAGAATGTCATTGTAGCTGAGCGTTAAGATTTCCCTTCACTGTAAGTAAGGCTAGCCAAACGCAAGTGTAGTGCTTGTCACACAAGATGGAGGGGAGCCTGTTTTGCCTCAGAGATCGCATTTATTTAAGGATATTGCAAAATGTGACCTTTTCATTCAAGACAGGATAMATATATTGGGGCATTGTCATACWGAAACTGGAAAGAGCCTTCCCCAAACTGTTGCCACAAAGTTGAAAGCACAGGATCGTCTAGAATGTCATTGTATGCTGTAGCGTTAAGATTTCCCTTCACTGTAAGTAAGGGGCCTAGCCCAAACCATGAAAAACAGCCCCAGACAATTATTCCTCCTCCACCAAACTTTACAGTTGGCACTGTGCATGAGTGTTGCAACCAAGGACAGACAATTTTCACGCGCTTCACGCTTCAGCACTCGGCGGTCCCATTCTGTGAGGTTGTGTGGCCTACCTCTTTGCGGCTGAGYCGTTGTTGCTCCTAGACGTTTCCATTTCAAAATAACAGCACTTACAGTTGACCGGGGCTGCTCTAGCAGGGCAGAAATTTGATGAACTGACTTGTTGGAAAGGTGGCATCCTTTCCAACATCACAGCACAGTTGAAAAACATATGGCAAAGCGAAATCAAAACTGGATGGTGTTCAGAGATAGATGGGAGGGGTTGAGTGGAGCTGAAGGATGGGACTAGAAACAWACTGAAGATAACCATTGTAAAATAKACTGTGTCCGTAAAATATATATARTATGTATAAGCTGGAACTAGAAGCMTCAGAGTTGTTGTCCATTAGTTTACTCCAATTAGGGAAGAGGTGGTAGGATTAGGGGAAATTACATATTTTTTAAATATATGAGGGATTGGAAATGATGCCGACAATTACATTGATGGAAGCCACAATCTATCTGCAATATTAAAGCTGATCTACCCCCTAAA
>NC_036840.1:21963554-21965539 GCF_002910315.2 Salvelinus sp. IW2-2015 | reverse complement strand
TAGGACATTGACAGTAGAATGGTCTTTACTGAGAGCTCAATGGCTGATGCCACTTATTTTGTTCATTTTTTAAAATGTGTGTATATATATATATATACTGTCAGCAACGGGGGTGGCTGAAATTGCCGAATCCACTAATTTGAAAGGGTTCAAAATACTTCTGGCCATGTAATGTATACCATAAGGTATCTTGTTGTAATTACAGTCATTTTGAMGACCAGTGTATCCTTAACTACAACAACATTTTCTGTAAAGGTTACAGAAACTTTTTACTTTCTATTACAGATATATATTTTTTCAAACATAAATGTACAAATGAAAACTTGCAAAGAACACYGGGTAATATGTCACTAGGTAATTACAGTAACATGCTGTAATTGTTACTGTAAAATAGATTACAGTAACTGACTTTGTATTGTAGATTAGATTACATTAAAATATGTGTTACCGTAAAATGGATTACAGTAGCTGTAAKGTAAAATAAATTACAGTAACTTAATGGCCAATTGCTGCCAGTAAGTTACTGTAAATTGTACAGGAAACGTTTTACAGTGTAGCCCTAGAGAAAGATAATTGTCAAATGGCTACTACTACTATAAAAGGTATGGGCGTACAGGAGGCTAATTCGTTAATTTCGATAAGCATTATATTGTTAGATTAAAGGACTAACTCTGGTAGGCCTAAAACATTCTTCCTCACCTCAAGATCAACTGTCAGAGTCAGTTGGAGAGCTGGTGTGCACTGCCTTCATAGCACTGCTTTRAAGAACTAGTTTAAACCTTCAAAGTTTTGAACAGGCTTATATTGCAGCAATTAGACCTACCAACAAAAGGTGAGTGTCTCCTGTAGGCCTACCCAACAAAGGAAAGCAATAGGTTAACACAATTTATTTTACAACAGGCCTACTTTTAACCTAACTAAAAATATTTAGCCAACAAAAATGTCTGTAAACGGGTCCAGCCTGTAAATACATTTTAATTGCACATACTTGAGACCCGTGGCTGTTACAGTATATCAGACCCGACCCAGAGCCGAGACAAAACTGTGTTGAAAAACTTGGGTGAAGACTTACAGGAAAACGTTTGACATCTGTCTGCACATCAAAGGGTATAAACAAATATGGGATAATAACTTTTTGTTTGGCCAATACTTATTTTCACCATAATTGCTAATAAATTCATTTAAAAATCCTACATGGTGATTTCGATTTTTCCCTAATTTTGTCTGTCATAGATTGAAGCTGGTACCTATGTGAGAATTACAGGCCTCTCTCATCTTTTTAATTGGAGGAGAACTTGCACAAGTCGGTGGCTTGACTAAATACTTTTCTTGCCCACTGTTTATCAGACCCGACCCAAGCCGAGACAAAACTCTAAATTAGGAACCGGACCTGCTAGGGTCCTAAATTATATTTAGATATAGGAAAGATCATTTTCTAAATTAAGCACCTATGAGTCAATATCAGCCAGGAAATGATTCATATCTTTTTCCAAGTTATATGAAAAGTGGGCCTGATAAAGTTGATTCTTCTTGCCATGAAAAACAAATGCAGAACACAGAGTATATTCACACCAGAGAACTTCCGAACAGGTGTTCATCATACACTCAATAAACAGGAAGGTGGCTTTGTGGTTTTTAGCTTCCTTTCAAGTCAGTTTCACTCTCACACCACTCTCAACAAGGGACTACACCCCCACATCCTAACCATGTTAATGTCTATTAACTGTTTAGACACAGCCCACTGATGTCAGTTTAACGTCTAGTTTTGATTACATGTGGTTGAGCTGTCAACTAACGTAAATTCTATGTGAAATCAACAAAAAATGTCACCATGTCAAAAAAAGACAAAATAATGCCCTCACGTTGTATAATGATAGGAGACAGGCGCAGTAATACGAAATATATATTTTTTCTCCACCAAATAGAGTATGTCATGAACATGATGGGGACGAAGCCCAACACAAACACGTATATATATATATATA
>NC_036840.1:21956075-21963331 GCF_002910315.2 Salvelinus sp. IW2-2015 | reverse complement strand
CTAAATTTAGGAACCGGACCTGCTAGGGTCCTAAATTATATTTAGATATAGGAAAGATCATTTTCTAAATTAAGCACCTATGAGTCAATATCAGCCAGGAAATGATTCATATCTTTTTCCAAGTTATATGAAAAGTGGGCCTGATAAAGTTGATTCTTCTTGCCATGGAAAAACAAATGCAGAACACAGAGTATATTCACACCAGAGAACTTCCGAACAGGTGTTCATCATACAACTCAATAAACAGGAAGTGTGCTTTGTGGTTTTTAGCTTCCTTTCACAGTCAGTTTCACTCTCACACCACTCTCACAAAGGGACCTACCCCCACATCCTAACCATGTTAATGTCTTATTAACTGTTTAGACACAGCCCACTGATGTCAGTTTAACGTCTAGTTTTGATATACATGTGGTTGAGCTGTCAACTAACGTAAATTCTATGTGAAATCAACAAAAAATGTCACCATGTCAAAAAAAGACAAAATAATGCCCTCACGTTGTATAATGATAGGAGACAGGCGCAGTAATACGAAATATATATTTTTTTTCTCCACCCAAATAGAGTATGTATGAACATGATGGGGACGAAGCCCAACACAAACACGTATATATATACAGTGGGGGAGAACAAGTATTTGATACACTGCCGATTTTGCAGGTTTTCCTACTTACAAAGCATGTAGAGGTCTGTAATTTGTATCAATAGGTACACTTCAACTGTGAGAGACGTAATCTAAAACAAAAATCCAGAAAATCACATTGTATGATTTTAAGTAATTAATTTGCATTTTCTTGCATGACATAAGTATTTGATCACTTACCAACCAGTAAGAATTCCGGCTCTCACAGACCTGTTCGTTTTTCTTTAAGAAGCCCTCCTGTTCTCCACTCATTACCTGTATTAACTGCACCTGTTTGAACTCGTTACCTTATAAAAGACACCTGTCCACACACTCAATCAAACAGACTCCAAACCTCGTCCTATATACTGTAACACAGGGCTGTAACCCAAACAAAGCACGAGGTGTAAACCTCTAATAAATACACGGGGCGAGACCCGTAATAACAATACACGGGACCAGACCCGTAATAACAAGTGCACACTAACATGAAAGCCGATACAACAGAGCACAGGTACTCACAAGACCAACGGACATGGAACAATAATCAACCAGGATAATGGGGAAATGAGGGCACATATATACACATACTAATCAGGGGGAATGGGAGCCAGGTGTGCGTAATGATAGTCTGGGGTTGGTGGTAAGGCCGGTGACTAAGACCTCCGGAGCTGGTGAACGGAATGAGCAGCAGTACCGGGGGAATCCGTGACACACGTTGATGACTCTTGCAAATCCAATCAGTTTTCCACCTTAAATTCAATGTCATCACATAGATTTTCTTGGTTGAAATTATGTGGAAACTGATTGGCTTTCTGTGTGACTACCACCCACTACCGCAAGAGCTGGTCCGAAACCCAACCACAGTCTTGTAATGTTATTTTAGGCGTATGTGACGCTGCTCACTTGCCAGCCATGGTCTCAGGAGTTTTGTGCCTTATTGGTAATACCAAACGTGCAAAAATAGGTTAAATTACCAGAGATTGTAGCATGATCCTTACATTGTATTACTGGGCTATATCAGCCAATATGCTAGATGTAGTTTGAAGAGAGCRGAGTTGGWGAGATTTGCACAATCCAGGAATTCCAGCTGGCCGTTCCAGATGCTCTCCKTCCCCATCYMACTTCACACACGGCGGGTCAAGAGTACAGCTTGCCATACAAGTCMGGAAATCTTAAAATCGGCTAACCGGTCAAGTCCTGAAGAAGGTTTATTCATTGGTTTYGAATGTTGCAGAATCATCCAGGGCTTCTACTAGCCAGTCCCACCWCCAGAGCAGAGAGCACAGACGTTCTCCATATCCATCCTGTTACTCTACCAGACAAGGAGATAGCACTAAAGTAACTAAAGTAGTAACTAAAGAGCACACACAGACAACAACAAAAAMGATATAGTAGCCTACAGCACTTGTTTGGCACAGTTCTGGCCCCTTACTCTTTCTATGAGCTCAAGTCAAATGTCTTCCATACGTTTGTCTCCTGCGCAACCAGTCGGCTAAACATCCCCCCATTTCAAGTATCATTTTTTACTTGCGACCTCCGCGTACTGACAAATTTATGGGTTATTGCGTCCATGTGTATAGGCTACATTGACATTATGTTCTTTGCAAGTCGTTAAAACAACGACCTGAAAAATACATATTTTCAACTTTCACTTTCAACCGAAATGCGGCGTAGACGGACGTCTTTTTATAGGTGTCTTTTCAACGACACAGAAAAGACGTCTTTTCAACTTTCCCTTTCAACCAAAACTGAACATATATTAGCCGTCGGGCCTAGTCGTCTTTTCAACATCTTTTTAATGACAGTTTGCTGGGTGGGTTTTATAGCCTACCTTTTAGGAGTGGGAAGATTTTCAGACTGAGAAATATGGGTGATCAATATTTACGCCTATTTCTAGGCAATGTAGTAAAACTATAGCCTAATCATAAGCCTGTTTAGGAAGTACATTTCCTTGAAAAGATAACTGCCCCGTGCTTCTCCACCCATGTATACATACAGTGCATTTGGAAAGTATTCAGACCCCTTGACTTAAATATAAAAAAATATGTTACAGCCTTATTCTAAAATGGATTCAATTGTTTAGTTTTTTCTCATCAATATACACACAATACCCCGTAATGATGAAGAAAAAACACGTTTTTAGAAATGTTAGCAAATTAATAAAAAGATTGAAACTGAAATATCACATTTACATAAATATTCAGACCGTTTACTCAGTACTTTCTTAAAGCACGTTTGACAGTGATTACAGCCTCGTGTCTTCTTGGGTATGACCTTACAAGCTTGGCACACCTATATTTGGGGAGTTTCTCCCATTCTTCTCTGCAGATCCTGCGTGGGCTCCCGAGTGGTGCAGTGGTCTAAGGCACTGCATCTCAGTGCAAGAGGTGTTGCTATAGTACTTGGTTCAAATCCAGGATGTATCACAACCAGCTGTGATTGGGAGTCCCATAGGGCTGTGCACAATTGGCTGGAGTAGGCTGTCATTATAAATAAGAATTTGTTCTTAACTGACTTGCCGAATTAAATAAAGGTTACATTATTATTTATAATTTTTATATCCTCTCAAGCTCTGTCAGGTTGGATGGGGAACRAYGCTACACAGCTATTTTCAGGTTTCTCCAGAGATGTTAGATTAGGTTAAAGGACATTCAGAGACTTGTCCCCGAAGCCACTCCTGCGTTGTCTTGGCTGTGTGCTTAGGGTCGTTGTCCTGTTGGAAGGTGAACCGTTGCCCCAGACTGAGGTCCTGAGCGCTCTGGAGCAGGTTTTCATCTCCCTGTACTTTGCTCCATTCATCTTTCCCTCGATCCTGACNCATTCAGAGACTTGTCCCCGAAGCCACTCCTGCGTTGTCTTGGCTGTGTGCTTAGGGTCGTTGTCCTGTTGGAAGGTGAACCGTTGCCCCAGACTGAGGTCCTGAGCGCTCTGGAGCAGGTTTTCATCTCCCTGTACTTTGCTCCATTCATCTTTCCCTCGATCCTGACTAGTCTCCCATACCCTGCCGCTGAAAARCATCCCCASAGYATGATCCTGCCACMAGCATGCTTCACCGTTGGGATGGTGCCAGGTTTCCTCTAGATGTGACCCTTGACCTTCAGGCCAATCTTCATTTCATCAGACCAGAGAATCTTGTTTCTCATGGTCTGAGAGTCCTTTAGGTACATTTTTGGCAAACTCCAAGTGGGCTGTCATGTGCCTTTTACTGAGGACTTGCTTCCGTATGGCCACTCTACCATAAAGGCCTGATTGGTGRAGTGCTGCGGAGAGGGTTGTCCTTCCGGCAGGTTCTCCCATCTCCACAGACGAACTCTGGAGCTTGGTCAGAGTGACCATCGTGTTCTTGGTCACCTCCCTGACCAAGGCTCTTCTCCCCCGATTGCTCAATGTGGCCGGGTGGCCAGGTCTAGGAAGAGTATGGTGGTTCCAAACTTCTTCCATTTAAGAATGATGGAGGCCACTGTGCCTTGACACAATCCTGTCTCAGAGGTCTACGTACAATTCCTTCGACCTCATGGCTTGGTTTTTGCTCTGACATGCACTGTCAACCGTGGGACCTTTTATAGACAGGTGTGTGCCTTTCCAAATCATGTCCAGTCAATTGGTTTTTGACCACAGGTGGACTCCAATCAAGTTGTAGAAACATCTTAAGGATGATCAGTGGAAACAGGATGCACTTGAGCTCATTTTCGAGTCTCATAGCAAAGGGTCTGAATACTYATGTAAATAAGGTATTTCTGTTTTTTTCTTTCTCATAAAAACCTCTTTTCGCTTTGTCATTATGGGGTATTGTGTGTAGATTGACGAGGATTTGTATTTATTTAATCCATTTTAGAATAAGGCTGTATMGTAACGAAATGTGGAAAARGGGAAGGGGTCTGAATACTTTCCGAATGAACTGTAGGCCATTGCCTACTCTATTTAATTGAGACTACAYRCGCACCTGATCTCGCAGGTATGGCTACTGAACTGGAAGAAGCAAGAATGTTGACAGYGACACTTCTTACRTTTTGCATAGTCCTATAGGATATAGCCTACCATTTAGGAGGACGATTTGCAGGCAGAAACAAATTAATGGGTGATCCATACTTATTGAAAATGAAAAGGCGCAATGCTCGCTCACCATAGTAGCCTAACCTGTGTGTGTTGTGTCTTTTCCTTTTCAATGATTACTACATTTCCCCCCCACTTCGACTCACTTTGGTTGTCCGCCTTCCACATCTTTTCATTATCAATATTTATTTACAGATACTGTAGTAAACTACAGTCTAATCGTATTTAAGTGAATTTCCTATTCACATGATTTTCCGCCTATGTAGGCAGCCTACTTTCTTTCAATGAGACCACACATACTAGGCGCACTTGAACTCTCACGTCCAACCAGGAGAGGTTCTGAGTGTGTGAATAATGCCAAAAATATGTGCTTTTATATGTGCTTTTAGGCTAACGCATACAAAGCAGAAAGAGGACCGTTTCAGATTAATCTGTGCGGGCCTCCCGAGTGGCACAGCGGTCTAAGACACTGCATTGCGGTGCTTTGAGGAATCACCACAGATCAGGGTTCGTTCCCGGGCTGTATCACAGCTGACTGGGAGACCCATGAGGCGGTGCACAATTGGCCCAGCGTCGTCCAGGTTAGTGGAGGGTTTGGCTGGCTGGGATGTCCTTGTCCCATCRCGCTCTAGCRACTACTTGTGGCGGTCRGGCGCATGCATGCTGACGTTCCTCAGACACATTGGTGCGACTGGCTTCCGGGTTAAGGGGGCAGTGTGTCAAGAASCAGTGCGGCTATGTTTCGGAGGACGCATGGCTYTCGACCTTCGCCTYTCCCGAGTTGCAGCGATGGTACAAGACTGTAAAMCTACCAATTGGATATCACAAAAAAGGGGTAAAAAGTACCTAAAATAATAATCTGTAGGACAACAAAAATATTTACATCCAGAAATCGTCTGTCTGACCGCCCGCTCCCGCCGGCAGCATGAAAAATGCCTGCAAAAAAACACCTACAAAAAACACCTACTATTATCACATTTCAGGAGAAGACCCAGATGCAGACAGTGTCGAAGTGACAAAAGTAAAAAAAAAAAATCACAGGTCAAGGGCAGGCAGAGGTCAGTAATCCAGATCAGAGTCCATWAGGTACCGAACGGCAGGCAGTCTCGAGGTCAGGGCAGGCAGATGTCAATAATCCAGGTTGGTGTGACAATGGTACAGAACCGCGGGCAGGCAGAAACGTCAAAACCGAGAAGAGAATCTGTAGACTGTGCTGAATTAAGAACAGTACTCTTTCCAGACTTCCTTAAAATAGCATCTGGCTTGTCCAGTGTTTGCTGACAGAGAGAATAAAGTGTTGTAACTGTAAAATTCACCTCACCTCTGTCACCTACTGGTCTTCCCTAGTTGCCTGACCCTGGTGAGACCCTGTCACCATCTGATCCTCCTAAAATGAGGCATGACAAAGAATTTCTTTGGTGTACATTTATACATTATATTATCCAAGAATATAATTAATGGTTCAATAATTGAAATTTCATTATTCCCAGATCCAGACGGTAGCTTAAGTTTAAGCAGCTGTCCTGTAGCTATTGTTGTCACACCCTGATCTGTTTCACCTGTCTTTGTGCTTGTCTCCACCCCCTCCAGGTGTTTTCCCATCATCCCCATTATCCCCAGTGTATTTATACCTGTGTTCTCTCTTTGGTTTGTTGCCAGTTCATTTTTGTTAGTCAAGTACCAGCGGTTTTCCCTTGCTCCTGTCTTTGTTCTAGTTCCTGTTTTCTACTGTTTTCTCTTCGCTGGTTTTGAAAACTGTTATCATTGCACCTGGCCCGCGGTTTGCTGTACCATTTGGTTCCACACCAAACCTGGATTTATTGAGCACGATCCTTGCGCTGCTCCTGACCCTACGAGAACTGGCTGGCCAGTTCGGTACCGTTACAATGTGGACCTTCTTTGCATCTGCGAATTTACTGACCTCTGGCCTGCCCTTGACCTGTGATTTTTTTTTTTACTTTGTCACTTCGACACTGTCTGCATATCTGGGTCTTCTCCTGAAATGTGATAAATAGTAGGTGTTTTTTTTTGTTTTTTTTGCAGGCATTTTTCCATGCTGGCTGGCCGGGCGGGGGGTCAGACAGACGATTTCTGGATGTAATATTTTTGTTGTCCTACAGATTATTATTTTAGGTACTTTTTTTACCCTTTTTTTGTGATATCCAATTGGTAGTTTTACAGTCTTGTACCATCGCTGATTCGGGAAAGGCGAAGGGTTTCGAGAAAGGCATGTCGGTTTCCCTTCCCTCCGAGCCAATAGCCCGCTACTGGTTTCTTTTTTGAAACACTATCAGTTGGCCCTCTTAAAGCCGGAAGCCCAAGTGACCAATGTGTGTTTGAGGACGTTCCAGCAATGGCCTGCCGCCCGAAAAGCCGCTCAAAAGTATGTTTTTGTAGAAGCCGTGGATGGGAACCAGGAGGATAATCCCCCAGCCCATCCCAAAACTTACTTAACCGCTGTACGCTTGGAACGACGCTGGGGTTCAGATTTGTGCATCCGCCGTCATGGGGTTCTTTCGCTCGCCAGTCAGGCCTTGTGAATAACAGCCCGGGAAACCGAACTGATCTTGTGGTGAGTTTT
>NC_036840.1:21950773-21952075 GCF_002910315.2 Salvelinus sp. IW2-2015 | reverse complement strand
ATGCATTTTATAGCCAGTATAAATGCTTGGCTACACAGTGTCTTCAGACAACAGTCTCCAGTATAACATTTCCAAGCAAACAAAAACGGAGAATCTGTAACCTGTTTTTGTTTGCTTGGAAATGTTAATACTGGAGACTGTTGTCTGAAGACACTGTGTAGCCAAGCATTTATACTGGCTAATAAATGCATTGCCATTAATTGGAAAGTTAGTTATCCTCCCACAATTTATGGAAGAAATGTAAAGTTATGTACAGTATGACTAGATTTGTTTTAAGATTAAGGGTATACTATGCAACCTTCATAGTCTGTATTGAAAACAACATCAGAGGAGATTTAGGCAATCCCTAGCTGCTGGGCTGCTCAGTCCTGGCCCTGGGGGACTGTACTGGCCCTGGGGGACTGAACTGCTGTCACTCTGGCTCTTTTATTTATTTATTTTTATTTCACCTTTATTTAACCAGGTAGGCTAGTTGAGTTSACATTTGCAACTGCGACCTGGCCAAGATAAAGCAAAGAAGTTYGACACATACAACAACACAGAGTTACACATGGAATAAACAAACACACAATCAATAATACAGTAGAAAAATCTATATACAGCATGTGCAAATGAGGTAGGATACGAAAATGTCTGAATTATGTCTAAATCGAACAAGAACTGGGTCTTTCCATGGGGCATGCTTTGTCCTATTTATGAATCTTGAGTGATGAGTATATATTGGTTCAATACACGGTGGAGCGCTTCTTATCTAAGTAATTTCTAGGTCGATTCTGTGACTAGTGATGGTGGTGGGACTGTGTAAACTGTGGAGTCTACCTGAACAATTAATTGCCACTTTGTATCTAACAAAAACTATCCTATTACGATGAAAGTTAATCAGTACGATCATCTGAAGGAGGTTTTGGTTCTTGGTGAGAGCAATTCAGTTTCGAGCCGAACGGTGATAGCACTGAACGAGAAGAGAAGCGAGATGGACGTAGAGAGAGGTGGTCTTAATTTGTGCGAACGTGTCTTAGCCTATAGAATTTCAGTATGTGTTTTTCCTGTAAAACGATTTTAAAAATCTGAAATGGTGGGCTTGTTATTCCACACAGAGCTGATCTGGTTCTTAGTGATTATATGATATTGTAGATGCTAGGCTCACACACGTATTTACGCAATCAGTGTGTGTGAGGGCTCCAGACCCTGGGTAACGATGCTCGTTAAGTAAGAGATCGCGCTGTGTACAGATTAGCGAGCTGGGTGCCTCCGGTACCACCAAAACGAATTTAGCGAATCTCGTTATAAAAAAGGGTGTTT
>NC_036840.1:21938898-21948448 GCF_002910315.2 Salvelinus sp. IW2-2015 | reverse complement strand
ATAATAAACAGACTCATGTTGAGTTTGCGCGAGAGTTATCTTCACAGTTTAATCGCTGGTGTTCCGCCTCTGCAGTTATGACTTTCCAAGGGCTGTGTGATCTGATTATGCTAGAGCAATTGAAGGACACAATCCYTGATCATATAGCCACGTCCATTAACGAACGAAAAGTAAAGACTTTCGCTGAAGCTGCGGTTTTGGCGGGCGAGTATGTTTTGACTCMCAAAAGTGTCTTTGTAGAGCCCCGTATTTGGAGTGAGTGGGGGCATTCGGAGAGATTTGGSCCTCGCTCACYGAGATACTTTGGTTCACGGGCAGAGTTTCATTCAACTAGGGTTGAGCCTGACTCCCGTGGTRAAGCTGACTTTGGTCAAGAGTGTCACTACTGTCAAGGTTCAGGTCATTGGAAAAACGAATGTCCAGTTCTCAGGGCTAGGGGCAAATTCAGTACGTGTGCTTACGTTAAATCTAAGCCTACGGCGTTAGCTGCGCCTGTTCCACATCAGTTCACTCCTGACACATTGTCTCAGGCCTAGGAGCATGTGAAAGTCCATATTGACCCAGACTATTTACCTTTCATTACGTCGGGTTTAGTGTCTATGTCAGGAAGTAAGGACCTAGTGCCAGTGAAGATCCTGAGAGACACAGGTGCCTCTGAATGCATAAACTGATGTTGGATTGTGGACTGGTAAAAGGTGAGTGTCAGGCGTGTGCGTACTTGTGGTGAAGTCAGGTGCAGGAGAGCAGAGAATTGTGAACAGGCGCACACTTTATTTCGGCAGGAGAGATATACAGATGGACACAGCTGCGTCAAAAAAAACTNTCTGGAGGTTAGTTAACACAGTGTCCAAAGAAGGGCGGGAAGTATACAGAATGGTGTCGTCTGCGTAGAGGTGGATCAAAGAATCACCAACAGCAACAGCAAGAGCAAGAGCGATATCATTGATGTATACAGAGAAGAGTCGGCCTGAGAATTAAACCCTGTGGCACCCCCATAGAGACTGCCAGAGGTCCGGACAACAGGCCCTCTGATTTGACATACTGAACTCTATCAGAGAAGTAGTTGGTGAACCAGGTGTGACGACCCTCCCACTCTGTCTGCCGAATTCTTTCTCTTTGCTCTTGTTTTCCTTAATAGGATGTCGATGGGCGGAGCCGGCAGGGTCGTCAGAGACCCTCAGGATAAATACACCACTTCCCCATTCATGGAGGAGACTCTCTCCATGCAGACATAGACAGATTTTGGTTGTGGTATTTTTTGTGGCTATTTGGTTTGCTTGCGTTGGCACCTTTCAACACCCCTCATTATTATTATCACATGTATACACGCGACCACTCACTTACACTACTGACTACTGACTAAACACACACCATTGTTAATTGTATTTACTTTACTTCAGTTAATAAATATATTTTGTTATTCTTTATCTCCACGTTGCCTCCCTTTTTGTTGCGGGCTTCGAGCCGGTTCGTGACAAGTGGGGGCTCGTCCGAGATCATAAGGTTGGTTCCTAGACATTTTGCCGTGTAGCACTTTGTTGCATTATGAAGGACTAATACTAGTGTCATTTGGCTTACTAGTATGTGTGTTGTGTTTGGGAAAAAATGTGGAGTTAATGTTACGTTCTGTAGGTTCTTTGTTTGCATCTTTTGTTATAGTTTTTGAGTTTGGTGCCCAGTATTGGTTGCCTTTGTTTGTTTGGTAAACTTGCCACTGCGGCAGATAGTTGGTTGTGTGCTGCGTTGGAGAAAGTACATTGGTTAGTTTCCAGGCCCCTGCCCAGCCTGGAGACTCTTGCTCAACTCGCTGTTGGGACATCGTCCGAGGAGGTGAGTACAATCGGCTGTGTACCTCAGTGGGAGATTTGGGTAGGGTAGTGACACTAGCTACCCGGAGCTATATATATATTTTTTCTCTGTTAGGCTTAGCGACGTGTTTCACTTTGGAATACGTTGAGCATGGTTATTTCGTTTGTTATTTTTGTGTGGTGTCTGTGGACTGAGCAGTTGTCTCAGGGGCACATCCTTGGCTTGGGGGAATCTGCCAGCATGCTGGGGGGTTTATTTCCTTGCCAGCGGGCTACAGTGCGTAATTACCCACCGCAAATCTGCACAAAGACTAGGGTTGAGTTACTGTAGGTTTTGGGGAAGCTCCATATATATCGCATCTCTCTTCTGTGGTGCCCAGTGTGATTGTCATTTCTCTGGTTGTGGTCTGGTGTGGTCAGCAGAGGGGAAGAGCGAGATTTCTTCTTGTGACTACGGCGTCTTACATAGACGAGTTCATTCGCTTTCCACCAGAGGAACTGTTAGAATTATGTACTAAAGAACAGCTGTTGAAGGTTGCTGAACACTACAAGGTTGAAATTAGTGATAAACGTCCCAAAAATTATATTAGGTTAATATTGAAGGCCAATCTGATGGAGAGTGATATTCTTGAAGTTACCACTGGGGCAGCCACTGCTGAGGACTCGCCATCTCCCCGATATGTTACAATGACCGCTCCATCGGGTTAGTCCTAGTAGTCTTCTTTTTGAACAGCAGAAAGAACTGTTTTTGTTACAGCTAGAGCACGATTGTGAGAAGCTAGAGCATGATCGTGTAAAGTATGAAAAATAATTGGCTGCTGATCGGTTAAAATATGAAAAGGAATTGGAGTTTAAACAGGACATGGAGCGTGCTAAAATCAAGCTGCAACAAGAGCGGCTAGAGCTGGTTAGGGAAGGAAAGCTCTCAGGGGAGAGTTTGCTCTGGGAAGGTGACCCAGATGTACCTAGGGGTCGTTCCTCTTTTGGTTGTGCCCACATTTGATATTGTTGGGAACTTACTGTTGTTGCCTGATTTTTATGAAAATGACCCTGAGACATTCTTTTCGTTGTTTGAGCGTGTTTGCTGACGCTAGGAGTTGGCCTGATTCTGACCGCACTTTAATGTTGCAGTGTGTGCTGACTGGTAAAGCGCAGGAAGCATATTCAGCTCTTACAGAGCTCTCTTCCTCCTGGGAAGTACTGCCCGTTCCATGGATCTCGCCATCCAACGGTTGACAACTCCATTGTGTCCTCCTCCCAGAGTGCGCTAAGAACCTTGGCGTGATCCTGGACAACACCCGTCGTTTCGCAACTAACATTCAAGGCGGTGACCCGTTCCTGTAGTTCATGCTCTACAAGCATTCGCAGAGGGGCGGGGCGGGTCATACACCCTGCCTCACACCAGGAAAAAGCGCGCAGTCGCTAATCCAGGCACTTGTCATCTCCCGCTCTGGATTACTGCAACTCGCTGTTGGCTGGCTCCCTGCCATGTGCCATTAAAACCCCTACAACTCATCCAGAAGCCGCAGCCCGTCTGGTGTCAAACCTTCCACAAGTTCTCTCCACGGTCACCCGCGCCTCAAACACTCTCTCACTGGCTTCCAGTTGAAGCTCGCATCCCTACAAGACCATGGTGCTTGGCCTACCGGAGCTGTGAAAGGGAACTGCACCTCCGTACCTTCAGGCTCTGATCAGCCCTAACACCCAAACCAAGGGCACTCGTTCATCCACCTCTGGCCTGCTCGCCTCCCTAACCTCTGAAGGAAGTACAGTTCCCGCTCAGCCCCAGTCAAAACTGTTCGCTGCTCTGGCACCCCAATGGTGGAACAAAACTCCCTCACGACGCCAGTGTCAGCGGCAGTCAATCACCACTGTCCGGAGACACCTGAAAAACCCCACCTCTTTAAGAATACTAGGAATAGATAAAGTAATCCTTCTAACCCCCCCCCTTAAAAGAGTTAGATTGCACTATTGTAAAGTGTTGTTCCAAACTGGATATTCATACAGGTGAATGCACCAATTTGTAAAGTCGCTCTGGATAAGAGCTCTGCTACATGACTTTAAATGTTAAATGTAAAAATGTAAATGTTGTGCCCATCCTGTGCCTGTCCCACAGGTGGTGATGTTGGAGTACAAGTCCTGTGCCAGGTGTTGGCTTACAACGTGGTCTGCCACTGCGAGGACCGATCGCTGTCCTCCTTATCCTTCCCTGTGAGCGCCGTCGTTAGGCCGTTTCAACATACGGGACTTTACCAATTTATTGCCCTGGCCACATCTGCAGTCCTCATGCCTCCTTGAGCATGCCTAAGGCACGTTCAACGCAGATGAGCGAGGACCCTGGGCACTTTTCTTTTGGTGTTTTTCAGAGTCATAGAAAGCTCTTTAGTGGTCCTAGTATGCTGGACCTTAATTGCCTACTGTTTGTAAGCTTTATTGTCGTAACGAACCGTTCTCACACGGGCAGTCATTGAATTGTTATATGGTATCATTGAACAAGCCTGGGAAACAAGTGGTTTAAACTCTTTACATGAAGATCTGTGAATTTATTTTTTGCGAATTATCTTGAAAAGACAGGTCCTGAAAAAGGGCGTTTATATAAGAGGGTGCACCTGTTTCTGTGTGTTAATGTGAAGTGTAGTTGTGTGGTTCATTCAACTCTTTTTTCCAAACGTTCCCTTGAGACCCGTGGGCGATATTTAGCATGTAAATCTGGTGGGGCAAAAAAAAAACATAATATGTGATGCATGCCAGCAAAGCTTCAAAACAACACCAAAACAAAACATTAATTGCACATAACGGTGACAAACGGTGCCCACAAACTGTAGGGCGTACATAAAGCTGTCCCAACAGGCCAGAGTCCCAACAGCCGTCCCAACACCTTACCATTACTTACACCTCGGCTATCAGCGAGCCTTGTCTGGCAGGAAAACAGTTCATTCAGCCTCATTTACTGCCTTTTGAAAAAACATTGCTGATACGGCAACTTACTTAAACAAATGTTGTTTCTTACTGACATTGAGATGGACAAACTATGGCATAAGGGGGACGACAAGCGATAAGAGGCCATCCGTAATTTTGATGAAGACATTAATGAGCTAGCTTGAACGGCTGGAACAATATACTTATTTGTTTAGCACTTTGCAATGGGCAGAGACAGAATAGGCTACATGTGTCACCCCAAGTCAGAACAGTAGTGAATTACTTCTAGCTTAGTACTCATCCCGGATCCGGAAGCACACCCCCACAGCTGACTAGCATAGCCTGAGCCATAGCGTCACAAGCTAAATACTAGCATCTAAATATCATTAAATCACAAGTCCAAGACACCAGGTAAGAACACAGATCTTGTGAATAAAGCCACCATTTCAGATTTATAATGTTTTACAGGGAAAGACACAATATGTAAAAATCTATTAGCCAACCACGTTTAGCAAAAGACAACACTTTTCTAACTCCATCAGTTTCTTAATCCATTCAGGTGCTGTATGCACCAAATCGGCCAATAAAGATATTGATAAGCCACTAACCGAAGAAAAAACCTTATCAGATGACAGTCTGATAACATATTTAGTGTATAGGATAGGTTGTGTTAGAAAAATGTGCATATTTTCAGGTGAGAAATCATAGTTTACAATCTGCACCCCCATCACCAAACTCGACTAGAATTAAATACAGAGAGCAACGTGTATTATCTAATAGCTAATCATAAAACCCATTTCTTAAAAATACACAGCTCACAAGCAATGGAAAGACAACAGCATGTTGTGAATTCAGACAATTATTTCAATGTTCTAAGTGTTTTACAGCGAAAAACACAACTAAATCGTTATAATTAGCATACCACATGTGCAAAACGCTTACCCGAGCATTGATTCAAGCCAAAGAGACGATTTTTAACGGAAATTTTCATCGCCAAAATGTATTCAATTTTCACTAACCTTCTCAGAAGTTCTTCGATGACACTCCTGTAACATCATTTATTACAACATTACATATAGAGTTTGTTCGAAAATGTGCATAATTAGCCACAAAAAAACGTGGTTATAAATGACAATACTACGCAAAACTAGCCTGAAAATGTCGGGCGCCAGTTTTGGACAGTGAATCTGGCGTAATGAATAAACTAATCCGTAAACTATGACTAAAAAATAAGGGTGGACAGCATCGGAAAGACAAATTTAGTTCTTAATGGCATATCGCTGAATTAACATTTCTAAAATTATCCTACTGTGCCAAATACAGGGTCGCCAAGCGAAGCTTATACCAAAAAAAATGGCGGAATATGCGTTTAACATTGTTTCGACAGAACAACGATTTTATTCATCTTAAATATTTCTTACTATGAAGCGTTACTTCCATCAGAATTTGGGCAATGTAATCCTTTCTTGGCGTCTAATCTTCTTGTGGTCGAAAGATCGCTCTTGTCCATCGAATTGCCCACTAACGTTCGACCGGAACCCCGAAACGGTGCCCGGCGCTTCAAGTGCAGTCACAAAGCAATGGCCTCAAAATCGCACTAAACGGATATAAATTGCTATTAAAACGGTTTAAATTTAACTACCTTATGATGTTTTTAACACCTAAAACGAGTAAAAACATGACGGCGATATATAAGTGGGCTAAACCAACGCTTGGAAGGAGCCAGCCGACGTCCATCTGCGTCAGGCGCAGCAGGAAAAGAACGGTACAATCCGGTCTTTGGTCGTTTTATACAGGCCCTGATTGCGCAATCGCACTCCATTCAAATTGTCACCCTCTTACTGACTCTAAGGAAGGCATGGGCCAGTGTTGTATCCTCATAGGATTTACAGGGACTTAAAACTGGACCTGGGACCAAGAGGCCAAACATTTCTGAAATCTCACCCCTATATCAGGAAAGTGCTGTAGAATGAGTTCTGTTCCACTCAGAGACATAATTCAAACGGCCTATAGAAACATAAGCAGAGTGTTTTCTATCCAATAATAACAAGAATATGCATATTGTACGAAGCAAGATATTGAGTACTAGGCAGTTAATCTTAGAGCAAATTATGCTAATGCGAAAACAGCACCCCCTAAGTGGCAAAATTAAGAGGGGAAAATATGACCAAATTATTAGCTGAGGCACATAGGCTACTAACAGTTTACTACACAACAGTATACCTAGTTTTACTTTTTTAGCTACATGATACATATGTCCCTGGCAATATCTACCTTAATTTATGCAGCAGCATACAAGACATTTTGGAACTCACCTTGTGTGCTGCTGCTCACTGAACAGGAAGTTGCCACGGCGGGTCCTTCGTGGCCAATTTTTCGTCATCAAACTTTGTCATCAAAGTCTGCGCATTCTCTGGAGTAATGGTGCTTTCCAAGAGCAACTGGGAACTTCAGAAATAAAAACCAGGTCACCTTGCCAATCACATCAGTTGATCTTTAGGTCGTAAGCTCTAGAAGAGTTAGAGCTTTTTTTTGTCCCGACTTAAATCCTAGTTGGATGAGCGTTCAAAAAACAAGGTTCCCAGTTGTCTTGAACTCACTGTAGTCAGATTTCCCCTTCGGAATATAAGCAGTTGTTTTAAGAGCGCAGCAGCAATCATTGTTCGAGTCGACAGTGTAAAAAAAATGTAAAAAAATATTTAAACACTATGTTTGCTGGAAGTAGAAAGCCTAAATGTTGCTTGTACCATTAGTTTACTCCAATTAGGGAGGGATGTAGGGGTTAGGGGAAAAAATAAAGGAAAATATTATAAAAAAAAAATTATAGATAGTACACTGCCTCAAAAATAAAAGGGAACACTTAAACAAACACAAATGTAACTCCAAGTTAATCACACTTCTGTGAAATCAAACTGTCCACTAGGAAGCAACACTGATTGACCAATACATTTCACTGTGCTGTTGTGCAAAGGAATAGACAAAAAGGTGTAAATGTATAGGGCCAATTAGCAAGACACCCCCAATAAAGGAGTGATT
The DNA here is from genome assembly GCF_002910315.2 of Salvelinus sp. IW2-2015. Lineage (NCBI taxonomy): Eukaryota > Metazoa > Chordata > Actinopteri > Salmoniformes > Salmonidae > Salvelinus > Salvelinus sp. IW2-2015. The sequence goes on along the minus strand of NC_036840.1, from coordinate 21,940,685 downwards.
GCAGTGTGACCACAGACACACTTCTACAGTTCCTATGCTTCCTGGCTGATCGTTTTGCAGTCACTTTGAATGCTGCGGTGCTGCTCACTCTAGTGGTAGCAAATGAGATGGAGTCTAAACCCACACAAGTGGCCAGGTAGTGCAGCTCTCCAGGATGGCACATCAATGCGAGGCTGTGGCAAGAAAGGTTTTGCTTGTTCTGGTAGCTCAGCTGCCAGAGCATTGGAAGGGCGCTGACCAGGAGACAGGCCCAGTACATCAGGAACGTGCGAGAGCGCCCGTAGTGAGGGGCAACAACCCCAGCAGCAGGACCGCTACCTCCGCCTTTGGGCCCCAGGAGGAGCACTGCCAGAACGCACTTGCAAAAAATGACCTCCAGCAGGCCACAAATGTGCATGTGTCTGCTCAAACGGTCAGAACAGAACTCCATAGGATGTATGAGGCGCCGACGTCCACAGTGGTTGGTTGTGCTTACAGCCCAACACCGTGCAGGACGTTGGCTATTTGCCAGAAACACCAATTATGTGGCAAATTCCGCCACTTGGCGCCCTGTGCTGCTCACCAAGATGAAAGCAGGTCACACTGAGCACATGAGCCACGTTTGGAAACCACGGGAACGTGACAGAGTCTGGAGACCCGTGGAAGAACGTTCTGCATGCCTGCAACATCCCTCCAGCATGGACCGGTTTGCGGTGGTGTCAGGTTCATGGTGTGGGTGGCATTTCTTTGATGGGGCCGCACAGCCCGTCCAGTGTGCTCGCCAGAGGTAGGCCTGACTGCATTAGGTGACCGAGATGAGATCCTCAGAGCCTTGTGAGACCATATGCTGACACATGCACAGTTTGTGGCCTCTGGAGGTCAATTTGCCATGGGCTCTGGCAGTGCTCCTCCTTTGCACAAGGCGAGGTAGCGGTTCCTGCTGTGCGGGTGTTGCCTCCTAGGGCCTCCTCCACGTCTCCTTGATTACTGGCCTGTCTCCTGGGTAGCCGCCTCCAATGCTCTGGACACTACGCTGACAGACACAGCAAACCTTCTTGCCACAGCTCGCATGTGACTGTGCCATCCTGGATGAGCTGCACTACAACGAAGCCACTTGTGTGGGTTGTAGACGTCCATCTCATGCGCATTCCACTAGAGGAGAGCACCGCTCGAGCATTCAAAAGTGACCAAACATCAGCCAGGAAGCATAGGAACTGAAGAAGTGGTCTGGTGGTCACCACCGCAGAATCACCCTTTATTGGGGTGCTCTTACTTAATTGCTATAATTTCCACCTGTTTTCTATTCCATTTGCACAAGCAGCATGTGAATTTAATTGTCAATCAGTGTTGCTTCCCTAAGTGGGAATCAGTTTGATTTCACAGAAGTGTGATTGACTATGGAGTTACATGTGTGTGTTTTAAGTGTTCCCCTTAATTTTTGAGCAGTTGTATATATTATATACAGTGGCTTGCGAAAGTATTCACCCTATGGCATTTTCCTATTTTGTTGCCTTACAACCTGGAATTAAAATTGATTTTTTTGGGGTTTTAGTATTTCATTTGATTCAACAACAAACCTCACCACTTGAAAGATGCTACAAATATTTGTTTGATTGTGAAAACAACAAGAAATAAGACAAGGCAATAAACAGAAAAACAGTTCTAGCGTGCCTAACTATAACACCCCAAAGGTCAAACTTTTCAAGCCAACCTGTTTGCAGCAATTTACAAGCTGCAGAGTCTCTTTGCGTAATGTCCTCTATTATGCCTTGAGCACATCTTAGGCCACTGGGGAATTTTGCCCATTG
>NC_036840.1:21914757-21938873 GCF_002910315.2 Salvelinus sp. IW2-2015 | reverse complement strand
CCCATTCATCAAGGCAAAACAGCTCCAGGTCCTTCAAGTTAGACGGGTTCCGCTGGTGTACAGCAATCTTTAAGTCATACCACAGATTCTCAATTGTATTGAGGTCTGGACTTTGACTAGGCCATTCCAAGACATTTAAATGTTTCCCCTTAAACCACTCGAGTGTTACTTTAGCAGTATGCTTAGGGTCATTGTCCTGCTGGAAGGCGAACCTCCGTCCCAGTCTCAAATCTCTGAAAGACTGAAACAGGTTTCCCTCAAGGATTTTCCTGTATTTAGCKCCATCCATCATTTCTTCAATTCTGACCAGTTTCCCAGTCCCTGCCGATGAAAAGCATCCACACAACATGATGCTGCCACCACCATGCTTCACTGTGGGGATGATGTTCTCGGGATGATGAGAGATGTTGGGTTTACGCCAGACATAGAATTTGATCAATTTTAGTCTCATCTGACTAGAGTACCTTCTTCCATATGTTTGGGGAGTCTCCCACATGCCTTTTGGCAATGGATTTTTTCTGGCCACACTTCCGTAAAGCCCAGCTCGATGGAGTATACGGCTTAAAGTGTTCCTATGGACACATACTCCAATCTCCGCCGTGGAGCTTTGCAGCTCATTCAGGGTTACCTTTGGTCTCTTTGTTGCCTCTCTGATTTATGCCCTCCTTGCCTGGTCCGTGAGTTTTTTGGTGGGTAGCCCTCTCTTGGCAAGTTTGTTGTGGTGCCATATTCTTAAACAATTTTAATCACGGGTTTAATGGTGCTCTGTGGGATGTTCAAAGTTTCTGATATTTTTTTATAACCCAACCCTGATCTGTACTTCTCCACAACTTTGTCCCTGACCTGTTTGGAGAGCTCCTTGGTCTTCATGGTGCTGCTTGCTTGGTAGTGCYCCTTGATTAATGGTGTTGCAGACTCTGGGGCCTTTCAGAAGAGTTATATATATACTGAAATCATGTGACACTTAAATAAAGTCCACCTGTGTGCAATCTAACTAATTATGTGACTTCTGAAGGTAATTGGTTGCAYCAGATCTTATTTAGGGGCTYCATAGCAAAGGGGGTGAATACATATGCACGCACCACTTTTCTGTTYTTTGAAACAAGTTATTTTTTCCATTTCACTTCACCAATTTGGACTAYTTTGTGTATGTCCATTACATGAAATCTATCAAGGCACAAGGTGAGACCCAAATGCAGACAAGAGGCAGATGGTTGGAGTCTTACAATGTTTAATAATCCTAAGGGGTAGGCAAGAGARTGGTCGTGGACAGGCAAAAGGTCAAAATCAGATCAGAGTCCAGGAGATACAGAGTGGCAGACAGGCTCATGGTCAAGGCAGACAGAATGGTCAGGCAGGCRGGTACAAAGTCCAGAAACAGGCAAATGTCAAAACCGGGAGGACTAGAAAAAGAGAATAGCAAAAGGAGTATGGGAAAAATACGCTGGTTGACTTGACTAAAACATACAAGACAAACTGGCACAGAGAGACAGTAAACACAGGGATAAATACACTGGGGAAAATAAGCGACACCTGGAAGGGGTGGAGACAATCACAGGAACAGGTGAAACAGATCAGGGTGTGACAGAAATCCAAATCCATTTAAATTACAGGTTGTAATGCAACAAAATAGGAAAAACGCCAAAGGGGATGAATACTTTTGCAAGGCACATTACAGTATATTTACAAAAGAAATATGGGGGATTGGAAATGATGCAGACAATTACATTGATGGAAGCCATAATCTATCTACAATGTTAAAGCTGGTCTACCCCCTRAAATAAGTTTTACAAGTGAGCATTTAACACTACAGCTTAAACTGAGGGGGCGGGAAGTTGTGAGAATCGTATTTAGGGCAGGGAACTGCCATCACCTACTTAGTTTGTTTTGAGTAACTCAACCTTGACAGAGATCAGAGAACGATGCCAGACTTCATCACTTACACAATGAACATTTTATGGTTTCTACTCATCCTCACAGGTAACCTATACCAAAAAATGTTTTCAAGATAGTTAAAAGGTTGAGGTGACTTATAGAAATAGATTTAATAAACGGTGCACATGTAYTTTCCAAAGGGAATTAAGCTTTTAGGACAAAAGAAAAATGTCAAATAACAGTCAGGAATTAGAAAAAATATTAAGGTAAATAGTTAGCCTGGTATGCTATTCGTGTTTTATCCCTTGCTGAAAAAAAYGTTGCACCCGGTGAACCTTTTCCTTTTTCTTTAGGGACCTGGGCTGAAGTTCCGTCAATAGACAAGTACGGGTTGAAGGGAGGTTTGGTGTGTCTGGCTGTTGCTGAATCCCCTGGGGAACATRAAGAACTGAAATGGAAATTCAAAAWGGATRTAATAGTYRATAATAAAGASATCTCTCCTCAATACAAGGAGAAGGTGCATTATAACCCAGTTAACCACTCTCTGTGCATTAAGAATCTGAAGGAAACTGACAGTGGGATTTACTATTCGACTGTTGGAAAATGGAAATTAGAAACTATTATTAAGTACAAAGTAACAATACAGGGTGAGTATAATTCAACATTTAACTGAGGGCMCCCAAAAAGGCTATTGCCGGCTCTGACTGGGTGTGTGGGTATGGAGGTTAGTAAGCAGACCCGAGAAAACCACGTTGGTCCCTCATGATGAGTTCAGATGTTTTWGTAGCCCCCACCACCATCAAAGTTGCTCATCCTTGGTCTAGGGAAGGGGTCTCCARCAGGTCGATTAGGAGCTACCAGTAGCTCGCATACCACCTATGAGTAGCTCACCAAATAATTCTGAAAGTACATGCAATTTTCAAGTGTTCAACCGCTAGCCGTCAAAAACAAATCTTACAATCGCAACTTTAACATTTTATCACACCCCTGGTTAGCCATTATTGGCTTAAAAAGCCAAACCTAACACAATATCTGACAATTAATTTCCAGCAATATTGCCCCTGTTTGTCTGTGTGGTGCGCGCATTTGTCTATCACTCCGTGTGTAGCCAGTTGATGTAATAACTGTCTTGTGGGTAGACTGAAATATGTCCCCCAAAACCTTCTCAATTATATGTTAATTGCAAASTAGGCTTACCTGGCAGAAGTATATCATGAGTAGTATATCATTTGTRTCTGATATTTGTTATTTGCAAACATTGCCATGAAATTAGCAGCAGTAGTACAGAACCATCAGGAGAACAGCAAATTWGAAGGCACATTCCTCACTCACTAGCTGCACAATTAAAGGGCCAGATGCGCAATTAATCTAAATGTGTTCGTTTTCTTCCAGACCTAAAAAAAAAAGTGRTTTAACCATTGACATGGACTTAGAACCTCAAATTCTGTTGTTTCTTTATGAACAATTGTAATTTTAAGAGAGGAAAACAAAAACAAAAATCTAAAACCAGGAAAAATGAAACAGAACATAATTTGGGAAAATGTATAACATAATTTGGGGAGAAAATCGCAGATTTTATAGGGCCCCCCTTAGAGTTATTTATTAACCATTATTTGACCACGTATATGGACAGAAAACATAGTGAACCCACTTTTTCTTGTAGACTAAAGACCCTGGAAAGAGTTGCAGGGTAGAGAAGAGAAGAATGTGCCTGTTTGAAAGCTAGAAAAAAACGAGTAGCTCGCGACATGTTTGATTTTTTAAAGCAGCTCTCATTCTAGAAAAGGACCCCTGGTCTAGAGAGTGTATTGCATGTCTTAACTTCATGCAGGAGAAAAGCAGCCATGATGATAATACATTTTTTATATTTCTGTAGAGTGGAGATTGATTTATTTCATACCTACTTACATTTTCAACTGTGCATGTTGCTGGTTTTTATTACAGCATAATAACTATTATAAGTTGAGAATATTACAGTACATTTCAAACCATACCCTATGTAGAGCAGCAGAAGTAAAATTCCTGACTTAGGGAAAGCGAGAAAAATACTAGGAAATKAATCATTCTGAGTACCAAATGGCTGTTTAATTGAATACACTATACATACAAAAGTATGTAGACACCCCTTCAAATTAGTGGATTCGGCTCTTTCAGCCACACCTGTTGCTGACAGATCGAGCACACAGCCATGCAATCTCTATAGACAAACATTGGCAGTAGAATGGCCTTACTGAAGATCTGTGACATTCAACATGGAATCGTTATAGGATGCCACCTTTCCAACAAGTCAGTTTGTCAAATTTGTGCCATGCTAGAGCTGCCTCGGTCAACTGTAAGTGCTGTATTGTGAAATGGAAATGTCTAGGAGCAAGGCTCAGCCTCGAAGTGGTAGGTCGCACAAGCTCACGGAACGGAACTGCTGAAGTGCGTAGCGCGTAAAAGTCGTATGTCCTCAGTTGCAACACTCACTAATGAGTTCCAAACTGCCTCTGGTAGCAACATCAGCACAAKAACTGTTTGTCAGGAGCTTCATGAAATGGGTTTCCATGGCAGAGCAGCCACACACAAGCCTAAGATCACCGTGCGCAATGCCAAGCGTCGGCTGGAGTGGTGTAAGCTCGCCGCCATTGGTTGGATCTGGGTTTGGCGGGTGCCAGAAGAATTCTATTTGCCCGAATGCAAAGTGCCAACTGTAATGTTTGGTGGAAGAGGAATAATGGTCTGGGGCTGTTTTTCATGGTTCGGGCTTGGCCCCTTAGTTCCAGTGAAGGGAAATCTTAAAACTACTGCATACAATTACATTCTAGATGATTCTGTAATTCCAACTTTGTGGCAACAGTTTGGGGAAGGCCCTTTCCTGTTTCAGCATGACAATGCCCTTGTGCACAAAGCGAGGTCTATACAGAAATGGTTTGTCGAGATTGGTGTGGAAGAACTTGACTGCCCTGACCTSAACCCCATCGAACACCTTTTGGATAAATTGGAAAGCAGACTGCRAGCCAGGCCTAATCACCTAACATCAGTGCCCGACCTCACTAATGTTCTTGTGGCTGAATAGAAGCAAGTCCCCGCAGTAATATTCCAACATCTAGTGTAAAGCCTTCCCAGAAGAGTGGWGGCTGTTATAGTAGCAAAGGGGGGACCAACTCCATATTAATAACCATGATTTTGGAACGMGATGTTCGACAAGCAGGTGTCCACATACTTTGTCATGTAGTGTATATCAAACATTAACAATCACTCTGGTATTCAGTAAAGTATGAATAGCCATGCCCCTAAGACTGATTGACCAGAGTAGGTGCCCCTCTGCTATGCCCCACTTAGCCTTGTACATTTTTCACATTTGTAAGTTAATATTTGTCTGTATCATTCTCTCAAAAGTTACTAGAAATGAGCATTTAAAACATGTTTCAAAAAAATATAATCCAGKGGCATACCACCGGATCCCCGTAGAAAAATGTCCCCTCCCCCAATTTCAGAGTCAAGCCTATGTCCCATGCACAAAATATAAACATTCCTACAAATGTTTTCCCACAACTACGGTCATTACTTTTTACGGTATAACCAGTGGCATGTATTCATGGATGCCAAGGGAAGCCAGGCTTCCCCAAAAAATTTACACAAAAACCTAACGAAAAAAACACTTTTTTTTGTCTCTCAGTGTTTCATAATTTTCCTTCAATTTGCAAGAGGCTTAATGTATCTCACCGGAGAAGGMATCCTAGAGAGTGAAACAGCTCCCCTCTGTCTCTGTATGTGTAGGTCTTTTATCTGATTCTTTCTGGTCCAAAAGAGTATGACATTTTTGCCACCCGTAGCATTGAATGCAAAGGAAGCCAGAGAGCATTTGGCTTCCCTTGATAAAAAAATTAATCAAATAATAGCCACTCAGCGTTGAGCTAAACTGAGAGAGCTCAACTGTGAATGGTCCTGGTGCACCAAAAAGTGTCAAGGGAAGCCAGTTTGGATTTGGCTTCACTCCAATCACACCAAGAGCATTCGTCATTGACAGAAACTCGTTGTGCATCTCGTTGTGTTGATGTCATCCAGTGGCTAGTTACACTATAGCTAGCTAAAATTGTCCCTTTCCTAAATAAGCCATGAATGGAGATAGGGATTTGGACTTGTGGTTTAACTTAATTCTCCGTACTGGCCAATGATTATAATGGCGATTCTGATCCAACCACAAATTCATATATCGTGCCCCAGGCCTGAGAGGATGGAAGTTCAATATGTAGCTAGATGTAGAAGGCTAATGTTAACTAGCTAATGTTGCCCATGAAAGAAAGTTAGGCTAGCAAGCAAGCATTTCAGCCAGGTAGCCTAGGACAACAAAAAATGAAAGCTTGTACTACTTACTGTATGACAGAGTGATAGACYGCTTTGTCAACATGAAAGAGAGGATGGCATTGACATTTAGTAGGGTGAGTCAAAATGTTTTTTCTACTTGCACGAAAACGAACACGCGCTTGCGCACMCGCACACACACACACAGAGAAATGAGAACCATGGACAGCCACATCATATTTAGCTTGATTGGACTAAATTATTTTTGGTATCTTTTAGTTACCAAAAATATMTTTTAGTCACTGTTTTAGACTAAGCATAGGTGATTTGATGATGTTGAAATGTTGAAGTTGAAATGGTACTGCAACAGTGGAGGGCAGCTGCTGTTTTCTTTGCGACTTGCGTTAACTCCATGTGCTTCTAAATCAATAGTTGTTTAGTGGTCCCAAAATGTTGGAAACATTCATTTGCTTGACCATGCTGTAGGTCATGTAACTGTTTCTTACATGCAATATCCTTTGAGGACTTCACCGGACAGAGGTTGCTCTCTGGTTTTGGGACGATAACAAAGKTGTGGTTGAATTTATTCTGCCACTGTGTCTTCTTAATGTTTCAGCTTTAGGCCTATATAAYACATAAGTTGTAAGATGGCTTGTTTCTGGCTTTGCTTTCCCAGCGATTTTACCCACACACTGGTTATAACTGGTTTATGCACAATCATAATTTTGTTTTACTGTAGGATTAAACTATCGGAGATTCATCACACTTCTCTGACACTTCTTGTCATGGATATAACCTTTTWTCCAATTCCACTGGTTCTTGTAGAAGCTGTTTCCATACCAGTCATGAAGGTGGTGTCTCTCTACTCCAACTCAAGTAGGGGACAATGTAACATCACAGTGAACTGTTCTGTTGAAGATGCCTGGGCGTTGTCTGTCTGTAACGGGCGTCAGTGCGCACTGTCACAACAGTCACTCACCGTATTCAATATCACCATCTCCAATGACAACAGCACTATCCAGTGCACAGGCAAAAATCACGTCAGTGCAGAGACCAACTCACAACCCATGAAGGACATGTGTAAGTCCAATTTACTAGCTTCCACCTTCTGTGCCTCTATCATTGTTAAAAAAGATCAACATTTTAATATAATTATGTTACAATTTTCCAGCAAAAAATGTGAATAACAATGTGTGTGTGTGTGTGTGTGTGTGTGTGTGTGTGCGTGCGTGTGACATCTCAGGTATTGAGAAGGATGGGAAAGCTTCAGAATCCCAATTTGGCATGATTGTGGGCAGTGTTACTGCTGGATTGCTATTCATTTGTGTGTTTGTTGGTATACTATGCATCAAATTAACCAGAAGAGGGGCCCGTAAAAATGAGCAGCCACTGCAGGTACCTTTTATGTTCATCATTTATCTATTGTCAGTGTCCTGGAAAAACCTTGTATCTCAAAAAAAGTGTTTTTATCCCAGCTCTATCGCCACGTAGTCATGTCACATGGAAGGGAATGACTACTTTCAGTAGTTAAAGAACAAATGTTTCTCCAAATGTTTAAAGAATGATCATTTGAATGTTGTTACAGTATAATGTCTCATATCCTAACAGGTCAACCCAGTGAGCGCTTCACAAGGGGAGAGGCCGGGACCACGAAACACAGGGGATTCTGACGTAACAACTATCTACGTCACTGTAGGGAAACCAGGAGCAGCAGGAGTGGAGCTGCCGTCACCAGAAGAGATGCCAGAGCCACAGTCAGGGGCACTCTACAGCACTGTGCAGCAACCAGCTGTAGAAGAGTCTCACCTAGTGGACAAAGTGGGCGTTACAAAAGAGGACAGGCCAGGGCCGCAGAGCCCTTCTTCAGTCTACAGCACYGTACAGAAACCAGCAGCAGCACAGCGTTGCCCAGTGGACAAATACGGGAATAATCTCAACAAACCAGACAGAGCTGCTCAATAGGAGATAAACTACCCCTCCGTCCCTCCGTCCCTCTCACAGTTACCCTGCTATTACATTGACTAAGACTTGACCCATATACTYAGAGAGCGAAAATCAAAACACGGGAGAAATTGTGAACGAAGAAGAATGACGGGAAAATGTAATATAAAACAAAAAACATTTTTACTTATTTTTACTTCATTAATCATTCCATCTATTAGCACTGTACATGCTTTATTAAAAATACATGTATACAAAACAGCTGAATAAAAAAAAAGGGGAATCCCGTTTGGTCCCATCTTCAACAAACTGAAAAGAAGGTTGAGWTGACAGGCTCAACCAAACAATAGCAATAAAAAGACACGTACATAAAAAGACACGTACAATCAATCAACTGTATATCATATTTTTTCGGGTTATCATTTTTGTAATAAGTACCATATATCTAATTCAATTCTACATCATGTGGYGTGTGGCCAATTCAATTAGAATTTCAACTCATGAGTTGAATGGGAGTCAATTCCAAAATTCAGAATTGAGCCCAACCCTGGTGAGAATTTGTATGTTATTGTGTATTTGAATAAATGCTTTTGAGTGTACAATGTATACATGCTTTTGAGTGTGTGTGTGTGTGTGTGTGTGTGTGTGTGTGTACTGTAAATTAGCCTTAAACATGTCCTTACTTGATGCTGTCATTAAGATTTGAATTGTCAACCCAGACCCACTGTCCGTCTTACATCGTTTCTGTCAGTCCAATCCAGGGGAGTGTCTCCAACCCTCCTCCTCAGTGATGTAGTCAAGTCACTTAACCTCGAGCGTGAGTCGAGTCCCTAGTGTTCGAGGTCCGAGTCCTTTATTCTCAAGTCACGAGTCGAGTCATGGATGCAGATGTCCTCCGTCACGGATGCAGGCGTATTGACTCTGTCCGTTGCTGGAGAAGTAGTAGCATGATCCACTGTGAAACTCCAAGCAAGGATAACATTGTGCTTCCCTCTCTTTTACGGAAGCAATCTATATGTAATTACTCACAGTACTATATCCTGTTATGTTCCTGTTAAAAGTGTGTGTTCCCGTTTAAGAGTGCACGAGAGTTGTGGACAACCCCCTCCCCCCCAATATTTTTACATGACCCTCCGCTTGTACTGTACACATTTTACCCTCATAATTAAAAAAAAWAAGATTACTGTACCACCACAAATAACAATAACTGTAGCAACCTTGTGTTTATAAACATGGATATCGACATAACCACTTTAGCATGGTTTTGTAGCACAGTCGATGCCACGCAGGGCTATGGGCCAGAAGGTTGAGGGTTTGTCGACCACCCAACCTGGTCTCAGAGCATTTCATACTATTCTGTACGTAAATCCGAGACACTCCATTTAGTATGATACAATATGTTAATTTTGGTATGGTTACATAAGACAGATGGTTACTTAAAAATCAAAAACAATAGTAGGGTGGTTGGTTGAGGTGGATGGGTAGGTATATAACACGAATGTCCGACAATCTCATCACGGACAACTTTATCATTTTAGTTCATTAGCAACTTTTCAACTACTTAGCAACTACTTAACATGACAACTAACTCTAAACCTAACCTTAACTCTTTTAGCTAACCCTTCCTCTAACCCTAACCCTTTAACCTAGAATTCATAACATATCAATTTGCAAATTCAGATCATATTGTACATTTTTCAAATTCATAACATACACTGAACCAAAATATAAACTCAACATGCAGCAATTTACAGATACAGTTCATATAAGGAAATCAGTCAATTGAAATTGTCACGTTCCTGACCTGTTTTCTCTTGTTTTTGTATGTGTTTAGTTGGTCAGGGCGTGAGTTGGGATGGGCAGTCTGTGTTGTTTGTTCTATGTGGGAGTGTGATTGTTAATTAGCCTTATATGGTTCTCAATCAGGGACAGGTGTTATTCATTTCCTCTGATTGAGAATCATATATAGGTAGGCTGTTTTACACTGTTAGTTTGTGGGTGATTGTCTTCCGTGTCTGTGTATGTYGCACCACACGGGACTGTTTCGTTTGTGTAGTCTGTTCCTGTTCGTGCGTTCTTCGTTATATGTAAGTTCTCATGTTTTAGGTCAGTCTACGTCGTTTGTTATTTTGTAGTTATTCCAAGTGTTCTTCGTGTTCGTCTTCATTTAATAAATTCATTATGACTGCATACCTCGATGCGTATTGGTCCGATCCCTGCTTCTCCTCTTCAGACGAAGAGGAGGAGAACAACCTTTACAGAAATAMAATTATTGAGGCCCTAATTGATGGATTTCGCATGACTGGGAATACAGATATACATCTTGTCAAAGATACCTTCAAAAAAGATAAAGGAATGGATCAGAAAACCAGTCAGTATCTGATATGACCACCATTTGCCTCAYGCATAGAGTTGATCAGGCTGTTGATTTTGACCTGTGGAATGTTGTCCCACTCCTCTTCAATGGCTGTGCAAAGTTTCTGGATATTGGTGGGAACTGGAACACGCTGTCATACACGTCGATCCAGAGCATCCCAAACATGCTAAATGGGTGACATGTGTGGTAAGTATGCAGGCCATGGAAGAACTGTGACATTATTAGCTTCCAGGAATTGTGTACAGATCCTCGTGACATGGGGCTGTGCATTATCATGCTGAAACATGAGGTGATGGCGGCGGATGAATGGCACGGCAATGKGCCTCAGGATCTCGTCACGGTATCTCTGTGCATTCAAATTGCCATCGATAAAATGCAGTTGTGTAAGTTGTCCGTAGCTTATGCCTGGCCGTACCATAACCCCACCACCACGGAGCACGATCTTCACAATTAAAATCAGCAAACTGCTCACCCACACACTGTACTGGGCCATCTGCCCAGAACAGTTGAAACCAATATTCATCCGTAAAGAGCACACTTCTCCAGTGTGCCAGTGGCCATCGAAGGTGAGCATTTGAACACTGAAATCGGTAACGACGCCGAACTGCAGTCAAGTCAAGACCCTGGTGAGGATGACAAGTACGCAGATGAGCTTTCCTGAGACGGTTTCTGAAAGTGTGTGCAGAAATTCTTCGGTTGTGCAAACCCATAGTTTCATCAGCTGTCCGGGTGGCTGGTCTCAAACGATCTCGCAGACAAAGAAGCCAGATGTRGAGGTCCTGGGCTGTCGTGGTTACACCTTGGTCTGCGGTTGTGAGGCAGGTTGGACATACTGCCAAATTCTCTAAAACGATGTTGGCAACAACTCTGGTTGTGTTTATGCCACACATAAAAGGTAATACGTTTAAAAAAAATTAAATGACAAATACGTACAGTGCCTTTAGAAAGTATTCACACCCCTTGACTTTTTCCACATTTTTGTTACAGCCTGCATTTTAAATTGATTAAATGTATATATTTTGTGTCACTGGCCTACACACAATACCCCATAATGTCAATGTTTTTTGCATTTTTTTTACAAATTAATTGTAACGATTCTCGTCTGGTACAGGAGAAGAGGACCAAAATGCAGCATGGTAAGTGTTCGTCATATTTTAATTGCAAACTGAACACTACACAAAAATAACAACGATGAGAAAACAAAACAGTTCTGCACGGTGAAACAGACACTAAACAGAAAATAAACACCCACAACCAAAATGGGGAAAACAGGCTACCTAAATATGATTCTCAATCAGCGACAACGATCGACAGCTGCCTCTGATTGAGAACCATACCAGGCCAAACACAGAAATACAACAACATAGAAAAAAGAACATAGACTACCCACCCCAACTCATGCCCTGACCAACCTAACACAAAGACATAAAAAAGGAACTAAGACCAGAACGTGACATTAATAAAAAATKWAAAGCTGAAATATCTTGAGTCAATAATTATTCAACCCCTTTGTGATGGCAAACCTAAATAGTTTCAGGAGTATAAATGTGCTTAACAAGTCCGGCCATGGAGCCGGGTAGAACGCCGTGCCCGGACTGGGCCTTAGCGCAGAGGAGGACCCCGGCCATGGAGCTGGGTTGACCGCCACGCCTGGACTGGGCACGGGCGCAGAGGAAGGCTCCTGCCCTGGAGCGGGACTGGACACCGTGCCTGGACTGGGAATCGGTGCAGAGGAAGGCTCTGGCCTTGGAGCTGGACTGGACGCCGTGCCTGGACTGGACACCGGCGCAGAGAAAGGCTCCGGCCATGGAGCGGGACTGAACACCGTACCCAGACTGGGTACCGGTGCAGAGGGAGGCTCCTGCCATGGAGCAGGACTGGACGCCGTGCCTGGACTGGGCACCGGCGCAGAGGAGGGCTCCGGCCTTGGAGCTGGACTGGAAACCGTGCCTGGACTGGTCACCGGCGCAGAGGGAGGCTCCTGCCCTGGAGCGGGACTAGACGCCGTGCCTGGACTGGGCATCGGCGCAAAGGAGGGCTCCGGCCTGTGGACCGTCGTAGGAGGTTCCGGACTGTGGACCGTCGTAGGAGGTTCCGGACTGTGGACCGTCGTAGGAGGTTACCGACTGTGGACCGTCGTAGGAGGTTCCGAACTGTGGACCGTCGCAGGAGGTTCCGGACTGTGAACCGTCGCCGGAAGCTCTGGACTGTGAACCTTCACCGGAAGCTCTGGACTGTGGACCGTCGCCGGATGCTMTGGACTGGGGACCGTCGCCGGAAGCTCTGGACTGGGGACCGTCGCCGGAAGGCTGGTGCGTGGAGCCGGCACAGGTGGCACCGGACTGGTGACACACATTTCAGGATGAGTGCGAGGAGCAGGCACAGGACATACCGGACTGGGAAGGTGCACTGGAGGCCTTGTGCATGGAGCCGGTACAGGTGGCACCGGAATGGTGACACGCACTTCAGGGTGAGTGCGAGGAGCTGGCACAGGACGTACTGGGCTGTGGAGGCGTACTGGAGACCTGGTACGTATAGCCGGCACAAATTGTACCGGAACGATGAAGCACTTCGCACTGCGAGTGCGGGGAGCTGGCACAGGACGTACTGGGCTGTGAAGGCGTACTGGAGACCTGGTGCTTGGAGCCGGCACAGATTTTACCAGACTGATAGCACGCTCCTCAGGACGAGTACGGAGAGCTGACTCAGGTGGCATCAGACTGATAACACGCTCCTTAGGGCGAATGTCGTGCCTCAGACACCAACACAACAACTCTCTCATTTCTCTCTCCTCCAATTTCTCCATTAACTCACTGACGGTCTCTGACTCTCTCCGTTCACGCTCCTCCAGTTTCTCCCTCTTCTCCCAGACTGGCTCTGGCTCACTCCTCGGCTCTGCCGACCACCCAGTGTGCCCCCTCAAAAAAAAATGTTGGGGCTGTTTCTTGGGCTTTCTTTGTGGCCGCGAACCCCGGCGTTGTCGCTGTCCTCCCTTCTCTCCTTGCGTCTGCTTCCAAGGAAGGCTTTCGTCTCCAGCCATAATTTCCTCCCAAGTCCAGGATGTCTTCTCCTCCTTTATGTCCTCCCAATCCCAGGATACTCTTCCCTCCTGGGCACACTGCTTGGTCCTGGTGTGGTGGGATCTTCTGTCAACATCGTCGTAAGAACTGGACCAAGGCGCAGCGTACGTAGAGTTCCACATGTTTATTCAATGAAACTCACAAAAAACATTAAAGAATAAACGAAACGTGACGTTCTGGAGTGCTCACAGGCAACAACACAAAAACAAGATCCCACAAAACACAGTGGGGAAGTGGCTGCCTAAATATGATCCCCAATCAGAGACAACGATAAACAGCTGCCTMTGATTGAGAACCATACCAAGCCAACATAGAAATAATACAACCTAGATTACCCACCCTAGTCACACCCCGACCTAMCCAACGTAGAGAATAAAAAGGCTMTCTATGGTCAGGGCGTGACAATCATTTTCAAAAGCGCAACAACAAATCCTCCGGAAAGTAGAAGGAATGGAACTTTCACCTAGCRGTGTATAGTCTCTGTTCGATCGATAGGTGGTACATAGACATTACAGTTTCTATGTGAAGGAAGACATATGAGATAACGTTTTACCTAACTGTTTAGTAAAGGCCAGGGATTAAATATTGCGGAATACCTACGATGAGAAATTGGCTAAATTTGCCACAGGAAAACGTATTTTGGGTTGCAGATACTAGGCGAAATGCCAGGGGAATGGATTCTAAAGGTAACACATTTAAATTATATGGCCAAACACTCCTCGCAAATGCAGAAGGCCTTAGGGTTTGTTTAAATCATTAGACATTTTATGTCGTTTTATTTTTTAAATACATTTACGTTTGATATCGTCTTATTCTTGAATGGGATTCTAGAATGGACGAAAGGGTGGAGGGGTCATGAGGAATTGGTATAGGGCTTACCAAACCTAAAATTAACTTTTCATTTGTATGTGGTGTGGTGGTTATGGAGATTAATGGGGAAAAGGAGACCAGTGAATCGTAAGACTCGGTGGAGAGATACTATCGCCGTGTTGTGGGATTTATTGGATGGGGTCTTTTCAATTCAGTTAAAATGGGTATGCAGGAGGATGAAATATTTTGAATAGATATTTTTAAATGGATTCCGAAGGACAGGGAAAGAAAGGGAGGGGAAACATTTTAATGGTGTCGAAAGCCCTGAATATTAAAAATTCCTAATGAAAAATGATCAACTTCATTGGGAATTAAATAGATAGTGGGATTTCAATATAAAATTCATGAGAAACACCATTCTCTATCCAAAATGTACCATTACTTTAGGAGATGATTATTATTTCTGTAGAGAGTTATAAAGAGTTGTAATTCTAAGGTGATTAGTTATTCCAATTGGTTTAGTTCCCTGAGGTCCTGGTCTTTGGGGTACATATATAGTGGTACTGTGTTCAGGCTGCATATAGAAAGGACAATATATGTTAATAAGGGTTGACCATAACTTCAAATGGATTGTGATATATGTATTGCTGATTTAATGTTGTGTTTTTGTTTTGATCCATATTTCACCCGATTGGTATCGTGGTGTGGGAATTCTGTGAGGGGTTAGGGTGCTATCTTCATGATCTGATAACTCTTCCTAGAGGTGGCCAGTAGAATAAGGGAGTATGGACTAATTAAAGAAAATGTTTTTTTTAGCAGTAACATTATGTTATGCTTTTTGACATTTGTCTTAGAGATGTTATTAAGAAAATGTTAATGTCATAATTCGTCATATAGTCAATGTTTGTCTGGTTTCCTGAAACAGAAATGTAWWGAACTTAACTGTTGTTATGATCYGTGCTTTTTTGAGGTTATCATGGAAGGTGACGTCAGATCGTGTCTTAAATGCATGGTAGAAATAATTTGACCATAGACAGTGTGTGTAAACCTCAAAACCCTCCCTAACCGTCTGAAGAAAGAGCAACGAAGGCGTGCAATGAGACAGTGACACTSCTATCTGAGTCCGAGCCATAAAACAGGGCCGGGGTGGTGAGAGCGCGTGTGGAGTGAGCGTGGAGAGAGAGAACAAGTCCCGTGTGGCTCAGTTGGTAGAGCATGGCGCTTGCAACGCCAGGGTTGTGGGTTCATTCCCCAYGGGGGGACCAGGATGAATATGTATGAACTTTCCAATTTGTAAGTCGCTCTGGATAAGAGCGTCAGCTAAATGACTTAAATGTAAATGTAAACAAGCTCAGGTGAGAGACTCGTGTACGTGGAAGAAACGGAAGTATCTACTTGGATATTACAATCGGGACATTATCAAGGCCCATGAAATGTGACAGGCAAAGTTACATGTGCCGTTGGGAAACTGAACTGTAAATGATATCTGAAGAAGACATGCTAAAATGATAAATGCCGGGTGAAGGAAAGGGTGGGCGGTGGTGGTATACGCCCTGCTAACTATTTAAACTAGGAATGCATTGAGATACTGATCTTTCTTTACCAGGCCACTCTTGACAGGAAAACAGGGACAAAGGGGGGCTGTAATGAGAAGAGTTATGACCGGCAATAAAAGGTTGTTTATAAATTATCCAACCCAAATTTAGAATGACTGACATCAGTGCTTACTTTGAGTCTAGGGCTCAAATTCCAGTGTACCCTGGTGATACAGTGATACACTGGAATTTGAGCCCTAGACTGAAAGTAAGCACTGAGGTCAGTCATTCTAAATTTGGGTTGGATAATTTATCAAATGTTTTAAATGTGATTGGGATACAGCGAGACAAAATTGCTAAAGCAAGATGAGGGGTGGATACGCTGATAACATTTATGTGGCCAAGAGAGTCTCCAGAAACTTATCTCTGAGTGTCATCCTGAGGGGAGGTGGTTTTTTGGGGGGGAATCACTAGATGATAGCTTGGGCCAACCATGAAAGTTTTTTTTGTTTTACCCTGTATTCAGAGTTTTTATGTTACATCGCATCAATGAGTGGTGCTAAGTTATTAAACATGTACATTGTTTCTCTTTTCTTTTCAAGTCAAAATGTTTAGGTTTCGTGGAACATGAGGGTGTTCATTGTTCCGTTGGTGTAACGGTTGTCGTTGGTGGAAGGAGAAGAGGACCAAAGTGCAGCGTGGTACGTATTCATAATAATTTAATAGAGAATGAATACTGAACAAAAACAACAAACCGACAAACGTACAGTTCTGTAAGGTGCAAACAAAAACACTAAACAGAAAATAACTACCCACAACCCATAGTGGGAAAACAGGCTACCTAAGTATGATTCTCAATCAGAGACAACATACGAGACCTGCCTCTGATTGAGAACCTACTAGGCCAAACACATAGAAATATAACGACTAGAACAAAACATAGAAAAACAACATAGAATGCCCACCCCAACTCACGCCCTGACCAAACTAAAATAAAGACATAAAAAAGGAACTAAGGTCAGAACGTGACAGTAACCCCCCCCCCCCAAAGGTGCGGACTCCGGCCGCAAAACCTGAACCTCGCTGGACCCTCTGGATGACGGGCGCCTCTGGACTGACGGCGCCTCTGGACTGACGGGCGCCTCTGGACTGACGGGCGCCTCCTGACTAAGGGGGCTCCTGACTGAAGGCGGCTCAGCGGCTCCTGACTGAAGGGCGGCTCAGGGCGAGGACAGACGGGCGGCTCAGGCGGCTCAGGACAGACGGGCGGCTCAGGCGGCTCAGGACAGACGGCGGCTCAGGCGGTCAGGACAGACGGCGGCGCGCGGTCAGGACAGACATGGGCGGCTCTGGCTTGGAGTAGAACCTGGAGGGAGGAGACGGGGAGACAGCCTGGTGCGTGGGGCTGCACAGGACCCACCAGGCTGGGAGAACCTACAGGAGCCTGGTGCTGGAGGAGGCACCGGAAGGACCGGGCTGTGGGGAGCACTGGAAGCTCGTGGTTTGCGCGCCTTGCACCACTCCCCCAGGCTGGATGACTACTCTAGCCCGGACCCTCCAGAGTGCAGGCACAGGTTGAACCGGGCTGTGAGTGAGCACTGGAGATCTGGTGCATACCACTCGCACCTCTCCCATATGCTCAATGCACACATTCGCCCGGCACGAGCGGAGCGCAGGCATAGGACCCACTGCACCCTCCCAGCGCCCTAACTAAGGTCAGAACGTGACAGTTGGACAGTTGATGTATATTGACTAACTGATTTGAGAATGTGTTAGTATGTTTATAACTGTAGAAAATGCATTAGGAGTATAGTGTGTTATGGGTTAGATGTAATGATAGATGAGTATCATTCCCCAGAGACTGTATATTGTTACAGGAGATAGCTGATAGAAGAGGGAGAGCAGCTAACTGTACACACTATGGAGATTTAATTGAACATTACACATACCTAGATCATGGTGAGAGTAGAAGAGATAGTGATGGCATTTCAGACACTATGGTAAACTTTCAGGACACCTGTGACTCAGAGTTTTGTTAGGTTGGATATTATTCCCAACTCATTAATGTTTCTCCAATTTCTAACAGCCAGCAAACATTTGACAGATTATTATTCTCCCGGCAGAGGCGCTGTAGGGACAGTAACTGAAGGAGCAGCATTAGTAGCGAAGGATGCTATATTGATAGCATAGAATTGGACTACTGCGCAAATGAGGGGTATTGTGAGACTATAGTCATGGGTAATGTTGAAAGTAGCAATGGTTACTTTAGTAGCATTGTTGGGATATCAGTTTATGACGACTCATGTCACAATGGATTGGTAACTGGGGGACCGATGGGAGGACAGRGGATGGGGTTATTCAAATATCACAAATGATGTTGTCAGGAAATGACCCATGTGTTGCAGTGTGTATATCCTCAGGTGGAACCAAGATATAACCAAGGGCACGGGCTGAATTCTGGAGATTGAGTGTTCATCAAGAGACACCAGTCGGGGGTGTTGGAACAGCATTGGTTTGAGAGACACTACTCTGTACAGTACCTGCAGGGGTTAAGATCGTCATGTCTCTCCTTGGGGGGTGCATAGTTCTCACGTGAAGTGAGGTCCAACTGCATAATGGGTGAGTGAAGACACCATGATAGAGGAAGCGGAGCGAGAGAGATACTAGATTCCACTAAGGCATACAGATGGGTTGGGTCTGGGAACTACTATAAACATCATAGTTGGTTTGGGGTTTAGCTGCTTTATGGGTTAATGCATCATATGATAGAGGATAGAGGGGTAATTGTACTGTGAACAAAATGTTGAAGGCATTGATGTGAAAGCATATATAGTGCTGAGTTACATCAAGAGGATGGGACGTGGATTAGGGATACGCACTTGCATATCAGGTGACGTGCCTACCAGGTGAAATGGAGGAGATGGGGAACAAAGTGAAAATGACATGACTTGGGGACACCTCTCGGGACCTGGGGCCTAAAGGGGAAGACTGGGTGAAAGCATGAGGAAGCTTTTTAGAGATTTAATTTTTGTGGAACCCAGCAGGGAAGTATCCTGGAGGCATAGAGTCAGGGGAAGAGAGAGTGGGAATTGTCATGGTCTCAGACTTTGGTTTTCGTGCATATATAATTATGCATAGCTTATCACATTGTTAATACTGTTATGTTTTATGATTTTTGTTGCTTTCCAAGTCTTGTGCTATTACTCTCTATAGGAACCAGAAGGGGGAAGTGGAGAAACCAAAGCCGCTCCATCTGACATATAACAAGACCGCAGATTCAGCTGGAATGGCATTTTGTCATGTGATGACAGATGGGAATAAAATTGTGTGATCATAGTACAGAGGCCATAAGTCTCTGAATTTGTACACCTTACGATGAATGTTTGTTCATTGTTTGTTCCATTGGTTAGTTTGTTTAATTCATATTTTATCATCATTTGTTAGTTTTTTTTGTAACTTCATGTTTTATTATCATTGTTTATCCATGTATAAGTAATTTCCAAGTTTATGTAAAGTGAACTTGGGAGAACTATTGTTCAAGAGGAAGGACTGTTGGAATCGCTAAACTATTGAACATTGAGATATTAAAATAAATGATATGAGAAGAAGTTGAAGAGGAAGAGTGAAAGAGACTGGGTTGTGTGTCAGACAGTTAATGGTTCTCTGTGGGAAGACAGATAGCTTTGGAATGTGTTGGGTGGAAGGGAAGTAGAGCAACGGTTGAGATAGGGGAACAGATGGAAATCTGTGGACTAGGGGAAAGGAGGGTTGAGGTCAGGAGTGAGGTCAGTTCCCCTTAGAGGGAGTAATCAGGGTTTAGTATCTGGTTAACCTTCTTTCTGTTGAACCATAAGATGTAAGGATTGGAGAGAGAGAAGGAGGAGTTGTCCTGAAGTGGGATGTATATAATTGTGATGGTGAGAAATATTTTACTGTCTGCATACAAGCTGTACAGAAACTTTGCCAAGAATTAAACTTGGTTAATAACCTTCTCTAGTGTCCGTGAGTTATTTACACTGAAAAAATAAGAGACCTCAACAGTGGTAACTTAATGACACAACAAAGTGACATAGATTTAAAGGTTCTCAGCACTTCTATTTTGATCACTGAGCCATGTAAAAAACAATCTAAACTTAAATCTGAGTTAATTAATGCCGAGTTGGGGGAACTTCAACCGAGGACGAAAGAACTTTGAAGAAAATATACGTAATAACCGATAATTTTCTCCAGGACGGGTGCGGTACGTTCTGGGCTCGGATGTTGTAACAACACAGATTTCCTGCACCTATCCTCGATTATTACAGCAACAACATGACTCTGTATTTTACACAACACGCTTTTTCAAATTCAAACCTGACTTCAGCCCAGAGTTTGAGTAAACACACACCGTTTAAAACTTTATTAGTAACGGGGGAGTATTATTGACGTCGCGATGAAACAAGCCGTAGCCCAATAAGTAAACCTGCCGGTGTAGCCTTGCTAGGCCACATATAATTGTGGTATATTCTTTGGATACTAGAAAACCAACTCTAGACATTTTGTCCGAAACGTGTTCTTAAGATAATATAACCAGACACTGAACGTTGGCAGAGCGAAAACCTCCGAGGCCCATAGTCCAGGATGACACAACATTGGATTGTAGGCTTTTACCCAATTACGTTTCTTTTATGGAAACCTGATTTTATAAGGACCCTCGTGCCGGTTCCTGATGCGCATCTCCACTCTGAGGTCAACCAGCTTTAGAAAGTATTCTTGTTTCTTTTTCTTTTTGAGCTGAAGAAGTATGGGTGTTTTCTAAGGTGTCGAAGTGGATCTCTATTGTTGTTGGTTTCGGTGCTGATTATTGGAAAGCTTCAAGTTGTTTTCTTCCGGTATTCGAACAAGTTTTCCATCTTAAATTTGATCGATTTTATTACGTTTTAGGATACCTAAGGTTTGTGATATTTATGAAACTGTTGTTAAATGTTTGGGATACTAAGTTTTAACCGTTAACTTATATTAACTTCTTTTTGTAGTCCATATTTCGTTCGGGACGAGTTTGGAAGGTGTATTCTTAATTATATGACGCGCCAATAAATGGAAATTTGGGGATATAAGCAGCGATATCTTCAATCCGGACACCAAGACGACCAATCTTTGGGTGATGTTTCTCCTCTGGGCCATCTTTTGGTAGCTGTCACCGAAGAAGTTTTCAAGTCCAAAGCCACCTGAATTATAGTTGTTATTTCTGTCTTTTGTGTGCGCATCTGGCTGGTTGAAATTTGATTTGCATTAGTGTTTGTTGCGAGTGCCTGCTCAGTTATAACGCATGGTCATGTTTTCGCCGGTGAAAGCTTTTTGAATCCTGACATGCGGCTGGATTAAAAGAAGTTTAAACTTTTCAGGGCTGTCAAGCTCCGAATGCCCCTACCTCGCCGGTAATGACTATGTAAACATCCAGCTCAAGTGCAGGGCGGAGAATTCAAAATCTATTTTTTAGAAATATTGTAACTTTCACACATTAACCAAAGTCAATAACTGCATTGTGGAAAGAGTAAACATTCCTTGTGAATCGACGTCACATGTCAGATTTTTTAAAAGGTTTTAATATAATGGAAAACACACCGTATATGTTATGTTAGCTCGGCACCAAATACAAAACAGGACGACATTTTATTTTCACAGATCAGGTAGCTGCTTAACACATAACCCTACTACCAGATCCCAACAATTCTAACAGGGACAACTTTCATCAGATGACAGCTCTAGGATACTATGGTTACATCCATACGTCTATCTCTTTGTTTCTGATCTAACATGTGTATAGGTTCTGGAGCGCTATACACTAGTTTTACATTAACTGCTACCTGTTCTTCAGTAGCCCTTATGCACAGCTAGTCGTAAATACGAACCCGGAAGCGCCAGAGATATAATCGCTCACGCTGTTCAAACGTCTCAAGGAGTATATTTCTCATATAAAAAATGTTTGTTAAAAATATATGGGGGTACTAAGCAATTGAAGTATAAGATTTGATTGAATAATAGTAATATTATTGATTTTAGTGTTTTTTACAAGTTCAAAACACACATATAGCCGTATACCTTAGCCTCTACTGTCAGATAGGCTAAGACATCACCTTTCCAACTTTAATCGATTGAATTTCACGGATATTTGGTTATGGATATTGCACAGTTGACGAATCATATGAAATGCATCCCAAATGGCGTCATATTTTTTGGTGATCTTCCATAGCATGTTGTACCAGGGGGTCTTTTGTCCCGAGACGTGTTGTTTGATTCGAACGCCTCTTTCCCTCTTGAATTAGCAGCAACGTGGCCAAGTGGTTGCTAGCGTCCTTCGTGAACAAAGGTCAGACACCACACCGACCTCGCCCCATCATTACCGCTAACGTCCCGGAATAAATTTAATATCTAATAAAATTATTGAGGAAGTACATACTTTCGAGGAATTTGCTACTATGTTATCTAAATAAACTCAATTATATTGCCGGCAGATAGTCTTCGCCTATCGACAGCTTTCCAGAAGACGGATTCCATTGGTTCATCTTCCCGGCTTTCGAAAACAAGGAAATGGCGGATCCAGTCATTTCCAAGAGGATTTATTCCCTACTAGACCAAGATAATCCCTCATTTCTTTCTTCTCTCCTTCTTTGAATCTAGGGGAAGGTGTATGATGTGCATGTATACAAATAGTTTTCCATTGCTCCATTTATTTATCGGCAGCCCTTGAAAGAGACACTCGCATTTAAATCTCAACTTTCCTGGAAGGGAGAGAAGTGGGCTTAAACAGATATTCTGTTCGACTTAGAGAATAATTCAAACTTTTTAGAAACTAAGACGTATTTATCTATCCAATAGTAATTATATATGCATATTGGTCGCAAGGAATTGAAGTCACATGAGCCAGTTTATAAGATAGAGGCTTCTTATGGATCAAATCCCATCTACGGGATAGATTTGCCAACATCCGGTAAATTGCAGAGCGCGAAATTCAAAAATACTAACTAAGTAATTTATACATTATGCAGATACAAGTGTCTTACATCTATTTAAAAGTTAATTTCTTGATAATCCAGCTGCTTTGTCAGATTTCAAAAAGGCTTTACGGCGAAGCATACATGCGATTATTCTGAGGACAGCTCTTGTTCACGGGCACACAAAGACTAGAGTCCACCTGAGTAACACTTAGAAAGAATAGGACTATTCTTTTCATAAAAAAACAAGAACATTTCTAAAGACTGTTGACATCGGTGGCAGCATAGGCAATGCAATTGGGTCCTATATAATCGGGTTTCCCTAGAAAATCATTGGAAATCTCAAAATATCTCTCAATTTCTTTCTTCCCCTGGATGATTGTCCTCGGGGTTTCACCTGCCAAATCAGTTGTTTTACCTCAGACATTATTTTAACAGTTTCTATCCAATACTACCATGCATATGCATATCCTAGCTTCTGGGCCTGAGTAACAGGGCACCTCAGTCATCCAAACTTCTCGAAACTGCCCCTAGCTTAAGAAGTTTTAAAGTGCCTTGATCAAGGGCACAGGTCCAATTTGTTCACTTTCAGCTCAGGTATTCAAACCAGCAACTTTTCGGTTACTGGCCCAAACTCTAACCGTAGCCTACCAAACTTGCTAACTGCCTGATACTTCAGCACCTATTGTCCCTCTAATCACTCTGACATCAATGCAATGTGATCTAAATTTAATCAACACTTCAAGACAGCCTTAGGGCACTCCAACGCCCACCCGGTCAGCAGGGAAATGACCCTGACAACCTTGGAACTTTGGTGGTGGGGGCTCCCATCTGATGAGAAAATAGAGGGAGACTGAGTAGGCGCAACGGCATTTGGATGAGTCCTATCATACTCCGGAGGGACAGTTGGGCATCGCTGACCTAGGCGGACTGCTGGGTAGGCTGGGGGACTGGCTCGCTGGGATGGCTTTGTGGTAGAAGGCCTCTTGCTGTTGAAAGTGAATCTTCTCGGGTGGTGTCGAGGTGGTGGAGGACGCGCGAGGACTCATCCATAGTTGCACGCAGTTACGCCAGCTGATTGTGGTGTTGGTGGAACAGGTGTCCCTGTTCACCGACCGTCTGGTATAAATCTCTCTCTAGTGCTGTTTCCATATTTTTTTTGTTAGTATTTCTGTAACGTAGACACAGGGAGTCTGGAAGCAGTGCAGTGTAAGTTTATTTGGCTGTGATGGGAAAC
>NC_036840.1:21906156-21912204 GCF_002910315.2 Salvelinus sp. IW2-2015 | reverse complement strand
TTTTCCATACAATGGCGACATCCAGTGGAAGCAGTAGAAACTGCGCATTTACTGATTAGAATTCTTTTTTGCCCAACACAATCCATTGAACATAGAGGAACTGAACAATAAAAAAGTTAGTCCTCAGGGTTTTGACTGCTATATAAGTTCTGTTATACTTACAGATATGATTCAAACTGTTTTAGAAACTTCAGAGTGTTTTCTATCCAAATCTACTAATTATATGCATATCTTATATTCTGGGGATGAGTAGCACGAAGTTGAAATTGCGCACGCTATTTTTCCCTAAGTGAAAACTCTGCACCCTATCCTAGAGAAGTTAAGGGAGTAATCAGGGTTTAGTATCTGGTTACCTTCTTTCTGTTGAACCATAGATGTAAGGATTGGAGAGAGAAGGAGGAGTGTCCTGAAGTGGGATGTATATAATTGTGATGGTGAGAAATATTTTGCTGTCTGAATACAGCTGTACAGAAACTTTGCAAAGAATTAAACTTGGTTAAAACTTCTCTAGTGTCCGTGAGTTATTTACACTGAAAAATAAGAACCTAACAGTGGTAACTATGACAAACAAGTGACCTAGATTTAAAGGTTCTCAGACTTCTATTTTCATACACTGAGCACTGTAAAAAAAAATCTAACTTAAATCTGAGTTATTATGCGAGTTGGGTGGACTTCAAGAGGACAAGAATTTGAGACAATATGTTAATAACCGTAATTTTCTCCAGGGGTGCCGTACTACTATGGCTGATGTTGTAAAACAACAGATTTCTCTGCACCTATCTGATTTTCAGCAAACAAACATGAATCTGTAATTTTACACAACACGCTTTTTCAAATTCAACTGACTTCAAGCAGAGTTTGAGTAAACACACTTTAAAACTTCTTAAGGTAAGGGGGCAGTATTTTGACGTCCGGATGAAAAGCGTGCCCAAAGTAAACTGCCTGGTACTCAGGCCCATATAATTGGTATATTTGGATAGAAACCACTCTACATTTTCTAAAACTGTTAAAATAATATAACAGAACTGATTTGGCAGGCGAAACCCCGAGGACAAACCATCCAGGATGAAAAAAATTGAGGTTGTAGGTTTTCCCAATGGTTTTCTATGGGAACCCTGATTTATAAGGACCTAGATTGCAGTTCCTATGGCTTCCACTAGATGTCAACAGTCTTTAGAAATTGTTTCTTTTTCTTTTGAGAAATGAAGAAGTATGGCTGTTCTTTCTAAGTGTCAAGCCAAGTGGACTCTATTGTTTGTTGCGTGCGACATGGAACACGCTTCACGTTGTTTTTATCCGGTATTGAACACAGTATATTCCATCTTAAATTTGATCGATTATTTACGTTTTAGGATACCTAAGGTTGGATTAGAAACGTTGTTTGAAATGTTTGGACCAAGTTTACAGTTAACTTATTAGATACTTTGTAGTCATGTTGGGCGAGTTGGAACCGGTGTATTTCTGAATCAAACGCGCCAAATAAATGGAAATTCTGGGGATATAAAGAAGGAATTTATCGAACAAAACGACCATTTGTGATGTTTCTGGGACATTTTGGAGTGCCAACAGAAGAAGATCTTCAAAGGTAAGACATGAATTATATCGTTATTTCTGACTTTTGTGTCGCACCTGGCTGGTTGAAATATGATTTGCATGTGTTTGTATGCGAGGTGCTGTCCTCAGATAATCGCATGGTCTGCTTTCGCCGTAAAGCCTTTTTGAAATCTGACACTGCGGCTGGATTAACAAGAAGTTAAAACTTCTTCAGGCTGCAAGCCCGACACCGGTACACTTATGACAACATCCAGCTCAAGTGCAGGGCGCGAAATTCAAAATATATTTTTTAGAAATATTTAACTTTCACACATTAACAAGTCCAATACAGCATTTGAAAGATAAACATCTTGTGAATCCAGCCAACATGTCCGATTTTTAAAATGTTTTACAGCGAAAACACCACGTATATTTATGTTAGCTCACCACCAAATACAAAAAAATATTAACCTCTCTATGGCTGCAGGGTGAATATTGAAAAAACTGGAAAATATGTGCACATTTTCAAACGGCCTCCTAAGAAACTTTTTATTTTACAATATGCATATATTTACTACTGTTGGATAGATAACAGTCTATAGTTTCAAAAGGTTTGAATTATTTCTCTAAGTCGAACAGAAATATTTTTACAGCCATTTTCCCAGCCGAATTGAGATTTTCCAAAATGCGATGTGTCTCTTAAGACCTTGTCTATAAAAGGTCATTAGACTTAGGACCGGTAGAAACACGTCACACTCCTTCATCAGGGTGTAATGCGGAAGTGAGAATTGAAAGCAGTCGAATATCTCGTCCATGGACTGAATAACACACCTTCTTGTGAGACCTGCGCATTAAAAAAAATTTCCGGGCGCGAAGCATAATTTGGTCTCGGCTACTGGAAGAAGGTCGATAACGGTGAATATGATCTCTGACTTCGATATAATTTGATACATGTCACAAAATCATCCTAAAGTATGTTTTTTCAATATACTTTAATTATATTATTGCAATTTATTCTGGACTTTAGATGTGATGAGACGGAAGAATTTTTTGAAGAAAGACAGATTAGCGCCGCAAGCTATGTGTTGCTTTAACCAAAGAGGGAAATAGTTCGTTCTGGAACCCAACTAAAGACTCTACTGGACATTGGACCCCGTTACAACATTCTGATGGAATATCAACAAAGATAAGGACCCAATTTGGGATGCTTTTCATATATCTGTCGAACTGTTGTATGCTAGCTGTGCTAACTGTGCTAGGCTAGCGCTTGATTTATGCTAGTGCTGCCTTATGCTAGC
Organism: Salvelinus sp. IW2-2015; assembly: GCF_002910315.2. Classification (NCBI taxonomy): domain Eukaryota; kingdom Metazoa; phylum Chordata; class Actinopteri; order Salmoniformes; family Salmonidae; genus Salvelinus; species Salvelinus sp. IW2-2015. Next base: position 21,909,373 of record NC_036840.1, on the reverse strand, counting down.
TTATGTTGTTAGCTAATATAACGATATATTGTGTTTTCGCTGTAAAACACTTCAAAAATCGGAAATATTGGCTTTATTCACACGATATCTGTCTTTCATTAGCTATCCACCATATGTTTTTCTGAAATGTTTTATGAGGTGTAATTAGTAGTCGACGTTGGTGTATGTATTTTTCTCTGGCTACTCCGTCTGGATTCAGACTTTAGCTATGTGGTAGCATTTATGGTAGCATCAATGTAAAACTGATTTATAGCTAAAATATGCACTTTTTATGAACAAAACATAGATTTATTGTGTAACATGTTATATGACTGTCATCTGAGGTAGTTTTTTCTGGGTTCTTTAGGTTGGTTTTAGTTTATTTCGGTTGGCTTGTGCATGCTACTTGAATCATAATTCATACATCAATCATATTCATACGTGTCTGTCCACTTTTGTATTTGGTGGTGAGCTAACATAAATATATGTGGTGTTTTCTCTGTAAAACATTTAAAAAATCGGACATGTTGGCTGGATTGCAAGATGTTTATCTTTCAAATGCTGTATTGGACTTGTTAATGTGTGAAAGTTAAATATTAAAAAAAAATAGATTTTGAATTTCGCGCCCTGCACTTTGAGCTGGATGTTGTCATAAGTGTACCGGTGTCGGGCTGCCCCCGTAAAAGGTTAAGCAATTGGTTAAGTTAGATTTTTTTTTACAGTGCTCAGTGTATGAAAATAGAAGTCTGAGAACCTTTAAATCTAGGTCACTTGTTTGTCATAGTTACCACTGTTAGGTTCTTATTTTTCAGTGTAAATAACTCACGGACACTAGAGAAGTTTAACCAAGTTTAATTCTTTGCAAAGTTTCTGTACAGCTGTATTCAGACAGCAAAATATTTCTCACCATCACAATTATATACATCCCACTTCAGGACACTCCTCCTTCTCTCTCCAATCCTTACATCTATGGTTCAACAGAAAGAAGGTAACCAGATACTAAACCCTGATTACTCCCTTAACTTCTCTAGGATAGGGTGCAGAGTTTTCACTTAGGGAAAATAGCGTGCGCAATTTCAACTTCGTGCTACTCATCCCCAGAATATAAGATATGCATATAATTAGTAGATTTGGATAGAAAACACTCTGAAGTTTCTAAAACAGTTTGAATCATATCTGTAAGTATAACAGAACTTATATAGCAGTCAAAACCCTGAGGACTAACTTTTTTATTGTTCAGTTCCTCTATGTTCAATGGATTGTGTTGGGCAAAAAGAATTCTAATCAGTAAATGCGCAGTTTCTACTGCTTCCACTGGATGTCGCCATTGTATGGAAAATGGTTAAGGTTTTTTCATAGTGAGGGGAAAAAGATATTAACCCGGAAGTGGAGTGACGTCGTTTGTTTATGTTTGAGATTTGGGCAACACATGAAATGTTCCGTGAGTTTGTTGATATCCTGTATTGAAAACAGATTGACCTGTCTTCAATTTGATCGATTATTAACGTTTACAAATACCTTAAGCTGTATTACAAAAGTACTTTGAAATGTTTTGGCAAAGTTTAGAGGTAATTTTTTTTAGATATTGTGTCGTGATTTTGCTCAAATTGAACGCTGTTTTTCCTGGTACAACGGCGCCAATAAATGGACAATTTGGATATATATGGACGGAATTAATTGAACTAAAGGACCACTTGTGATGTTTATGGGACATATTGGAGTGCCAACAAAAGAATCTCATAAAAGGTAATGCGTTTTTATATTTTTATTTCTGCGTTTTGAGTAGCGCCGGCATGGTTGAATATGCTTCTCTCTCTCTGTTTATGGTGTATCCTCAGATAATAGCATCGTTTGCTTTCGCCGAAAAGCCTTTTTGAAATCTGACATGTTGGCTGGATCACAACGAGTGTAGCTTTAATTTGATATCTTATATGTGTGATTTAATCAAGTTTAATTTTATATAATTTTTTTGAATTTGGCGCTCTACATTTTGACATGGCTGTTGGGACGCAAGCGTCCCATCTATCCCAGAGAGGTTAAGGGGAACTGACCTCACCTCCTGACCTCAACCCCTCCTTTCCCTAGTCCACAGATGTCCATCTGTCTCCCTATCTCAACCGTTGCTCTACTCCCTTCCACAAAACACATTCCAAAGCTATCTGTCTTCCCACAGAGAACCATTAACTTCTGCCACACAACCCAGTCTCTTTCACTCTTCCTCTTCAAGGGTTCTTCTCTATCATTTATTTAATATCTCAATGTTCAAAGTTTAGCCGATTCCAACAGTCCTTCCTCTTGAACAATATCGTCCTAATGTTCACTTTACATAAACTTGGAAATTACTTATACATGGATAAACAAGATAATAAACATGAAGTTACAAAAAAAACTAACAAATGATGATAAAATATGAATTAAACAAACTAACCAATGGAACAAACAATGAACAAACATTCATCGTAAGGTGTACAAATTCAGAGACTTATGGCCTCTGTACTATGATCACACAATTTTATTCCCATCTGTCATCACATGACAAAATGCCATTCCAGCTGTTGTTATATGTCAGATGGAGCGGCTTTGGTTTCTCCACTTCCCCCTTCTGGTTCCTATAGAGAGTAATAGCACAAGACTTGGAAAGCAAAAAAATCATAAAACATAACAGTATTACAATGTGATAAGCTATGCATAATTATTTATGCACGAAAACCAAAGTCTGAGACCATGACAATTCCCACTCTCTCTTCCCCTGACTCTATGCCTCCAGGATACTTCCCTGCTGGGTTCCACAAAAATTAAATCTCTAAAAAGCTTCCTCATGCTTTCACCCAGTCTTCCCCTTTAGGCCCCAGGTCCCGAGAGGTGTCCCCAAGTCATGTCATTTTCACTTTGTTCCCCATCTCCTCCATTTCACCTGGTAGGCACGTCACCTGATATGCAAGTGCGTATCCCTAATCCACGTCCCATCCTCTTGATGTAACTCAGCACTATATTGCTTTCACATTCAATGCCTTCAACATTTTGTTCACAGTACAATTACCCTCTATCCTCTATCATATGATGCATTAACCATAAAGCAGCTAAACCCCAAACCAACTATGATGTTTATAGTAGTTCCCAGACCCAACCCATCTGTATGCCTTAGTGGAATCTAGTATCTCTCTCGCTCCGCTTCCTCTATCATGGTGTCTTCACTCACCCATTATGCAGTTGGACTCACTTCACGTGAGAACTATGC
>NC_036840.1:21900819-21903138 GCF_002910315.2 Salvelinus sp. IW2-2015 | reverse complement strand
GTTGGTTGGATCTTGGTTAGTTTAGGTTGGCTTTGTGGCATGCTACCTGTGCTGTGAAAAAATGTCCTCTTCTTATGGATCAAATCCCATCTACGGGATAGATTTGACAACATCCGGTAAATTGCAGAGCGCGAAATTCAAAAATACTAACTAAGTAATATTAAACATTCATGACGATACAAGTGTCTTACATCATTTAAAAGATTAATTTCTTGATAATCCAGCTGCTTTGTCAGATTTCAAAAAGGCTTTACGGCGRAAGCATACCATGCGATTATCTGAGGACAGCTCTTGTTCACGCGCACCAAAAGACTAGAGTCCACCTGAGTAACACTTAGAAAGAATAGGACTACTTCTTCATAAAAAAAAMAAACATAGAACAATTTCTAAAGACTGTTGACATCGAGTGGAAGCCATAGGAACTGCAATCTGGGTCCTAATAAATCGGGTTTCCCATAGAAAATCATTGGAAAATCCAATATCCTCAATTTCTTTCTTCCCCTGGATGGATTGTCCTCGGGGTTTCACCTGCCAAATCAGTTCTGTTATACTCACAGACATTATTTTAACAGTTTCTATCCAATACTACCATGCATATGCATATCCTAGCTTCTGGGCCTGAGTAACAGGGCACCTCAGTCATCCAAACTTCCGAATACTGCCCCCTAGCCTTAAGAAGTTTTAAGTGCCTTGATCAAGGGCACAWGGTCAGATTTTTCACCTTRTCAGCTCAGGTATTCAAACCAGCAACTTTTCGGTTACTGGCCCAAACCTCTAACCGTAGCCTACCAAACTTGCTAACTGCCTGATACTCAGCACACTATTGTCCCTCTAATCACTCTGACATCAATGCAAATGTGATCTAAAATCTAATCAAACACTTCAAGACAGCCTTAGCGCACTCCAACGCCCACCCGGTCAGCAGGGAAATGACCCTGACAACCTTGGAACTCTTGGTGGTGGGGGCTCCCATCTGATGAGCAAAATAGAGGGAGCACTGGATTAGGAAGCCACGGCATTTGGATGRAGTCCTATCATATTTTCCCCGGAGGGACAGTTGGGCATCGCTGACCTAGGCGGACTGCTGGGTAGGCTGGGGGACTGGCTCGCTGGGATGGCTTGTGGTAGAAGGCCCTCTGCTGTTTGAAAGTGAATCTTCTCGGGTGGTGTCGAGGTGGTGGAGGACGCGCGAGGACCTCATCCATAGTTGCACGCAGTTACGCCAGCTGATTGTGGTGTTGGTGGAACAGGTGTCCCTGTTCACCGACCGTCTGGTATAAATCTCTCTCTAGTGCTGTTTCCATATATTTTTTGTTAGTATTCTGTAACGTAGACACAGGGAGTCTGGAAGCAAGTGCAGTGTAAGTTTATTTGGCTGTGATGGGAGAACAGAGTTTAATGGCTGTGATGGGAGAAAACTGATGATGGATCAACAATTGTAGTTACTCCACAATACTAACCTAATTGATAGAGTGAAAAGATGGAAGCCTGTACAGAATAAAAATATTCCAAAACATGCATCCTGTTTGCAACAAGGCACTAAAGTAATACTGCAAAAAATGTGGCCAAGCATTTCACTTTTTTTCCTGAATAGAAAGGGTTATGTTTGCCACAAGTCCAAAATAACACATGACTGAGTACCACTCTCCATATTTTCAAGCATACTGGTGGCTGCATCATGATATGGGTATGCCAGAAAGTATTCATACCCCTTGACTTATTCCACATTTTGTTGTGTAACAGCCTGATTTAAAAAATGTATGAAATCGTTTTTTTTTATTCCCATCTACACACAATATCCCATAATGACAAAGTGGAAACATGCTTTTAGACATTTTTATGAATTTATTGAAAATGAAATATAGAATATCTAATTTACATAAGTATCACACCCCTGAGACAATACTTTGTAAAACCGTCTTTGGCAGCGATTACAGCTGTGAGTCTTTCTGTTTAAGTCTCTAAGAGCTTTCCACACCTGGATTGTGCAACAATATTACTTAAAACATTCTCCAGCTTTGTCAAATTCGTTGTTCATCATTGCTAGACAACCATTTTAAGATCTTACCATAAATTTTCAAACAGATTTAAGTCAACACTGTAATTCGGCCACTCAGGAACATTCATTGTCTTCTTAGTGTGGAATTCCAGTGTAGATATGGCCTTGTGTTTTAGGTTATTGTCCTGCTGAAAAGTCAATTTTCTCCATTGTCAAGTGAAGTAGACTGAACCATGTTTCCTCTAGGATTTTGCCTGTGCTTAGCTCTATTCCATTGATTTTTTTTTCCTGATAAAGTCCCCAGTCCTTAACGATTATAC
>NC_036840.1:21889003-21894160 GCF_002910315.2 Salvelinus sp. IW2-2015 | reverse complement strand
ATAGATTAATGAATTTCTTAGCCCCATCCTCAGCGTATACCAAAACAAAGGCGCAGGGCTGAGCTGTGTTTGGTTGATTTTGATTACATTTTTACGCCCAAGGGGCTTTAATTGTACATTGTTTACAATAATTGTAATAAAATAACCATATTGTAGGTTATGATGGGATAAGACAGTTGTACTAAGCTAATGAGGGAATTCAAAATTATACTCTTCAAGAATAAATGGCTGTGTTTCATTTAAAAGCGCAAAAATCGATGTAGAAATCACAGATTGCACCTTTAAAATAAAGTACAGGATGGATTTGGTAAACAGTGACATGAATATGGCATGCTATTTATTTCAAGCTAATATTGGTGCAATGTGACTTTCTTTGTTGTAGTGCTGAGTACACACATCTACTCTGGACACTCTGAAGATGATGATGGTAGATATTATATTTGTACACTTGATCAAGCCTTCATCTCTTAATGCTTCATCATATTTCTTTGTTTGTGATTTTTTAAATGTGCTTTTGAGTGTTCCAAAATAACAWGTGTAAAATAATTGTATCATGTTGGTTTTATTTTGTGCAGGAAAGGCAAAGGCTGTTCTGACCATAYAMCCCAAATCCTCCCAGATATTCAGAGGAGAAGCTGTCACTCTCAGATGCAACATACAGAGGSGARAAGTCACTGACTGGAAATACACATGGAGCAAGGATGATGTAAACTCCTTCAGTAGGGAGAATGAATATGAGATCAGTGAGGTTAAGATGTCAGACAGTGCTGACTACAGGTRTMTGGGTAYACGTATTACTAATCAGCAGAAGCATTCTGAGTGGAGTGATATAGTCAGACTGACAGTGACAGGTAAGTCATCTTATCTCTCATCCACAACAGTGCCTCCATGCCCATAACCACTTGACATGGGCCCCATTTTTATGAGGCTATTTCATCATTTTAAAAAGGTCTGCCTACAGTGGTTGCTCCACTAAAGGTTTTGCGATTATACTTCAAGGTAATTTGTGGTTTAGTACGGTACCCTGCGTCACCACTTCATTGCTCCAAACCAGCKCAAGGGGGAGTTAGAGCACTGATTATGCTTTTGGGTCCWACTGTGTMTCTAACTGACAATGAATGGGCAACATAAACCTAAATAGAAACTGATAATTGTGCACGWCTTCAGTGTTACTTACCAAAACTGTTACACTAAGGTTTTTATTATTTTATTTTGTTAGGATTATTTTGCTCTTACTGTAGTAGTGTAGGCCACTCCCGAGTGGTCCCATTCTACATTTCCTGAGTGGCACAATGGTTTAAGCCACTGCATAGTAGTGCAAGCTGTCTTGCTACAGATGCTGGGTCAATACCTGTGCTGGCCTTGATTGGGAGAACCATGAAATGACTGTAAGTTTATGGTTTCTCTCCCTCTAAAAACATAAATAAATAAAAAACTGGCTTTATTTACAAATTAGTAACAATGTTTCACCCCATGTTCAAGAATGGCCTTTTTCTCGCTCATTTTACATTATTTGAAAACTAAATAATCTCCAAAATATTGTTATWWAAAAAAAAAAAAGATAATTATTAATTTAGAATTATATAAAAGCCCCTTGGATATTCTCACAGATATATTATTAACCCTGTTATTAGCAGGACAATATATACAGTGGGGCAAAAAAGTATTTAGTCAGCCACCAATTGTGCAAGTTCTCCCACTTAAAAAGATGAGAGAGGCCTGTAATTTTCATCATAGGTACACTTCAACTATGACAGACAAAATGAGAAAAAAAATCCAGAAAATCACATTGTAGGATTTATAATGAATTTATTTGGAAATTATGGTGGAAAAATAGTATTTGGTCAATAACAAAAGTTTATCTCAATACTTTGTTATATACCCTTTGTTGGCAATGACAGAGGTCATACGTTTTCTGTAAGTCTTCACAAGGTTTTCACACACTGTTGCTGGTATTTTGGCCCATTCCATGCAGATCTCCTCTAGAGCAGTGATGTTTTGGGGCTGTTGCTGGGCAACACGGACTTTCAACTCCTCCAAGATTTTCTATGGGGTTGAGATCTGGAGACTGGCTAGGCCAATCCAGGACTTGAAATGCTTCTTACGAAGCCACTCCTCTTCGTTGCCGGGCGGTGTGTTTGGATCATTGTCATGCTGAAAGACCCAGCCACGTTTTATCTTCAATGCCTTGCTGATGGAAGGAGGTTTTCACTCAAAATCTCACGATACATGGCCCATTCATTTTTCCTTTAACACGGATCAGTCGTCTGAGTCCCTTCACAGAAAAACAGCCCTAAGCATGATGTTTTCCACCCCATGCTTCACAGTAGGTATGGTGTTCTTGGATGCAACTCAGCCATTTTTGTCCTCCAAACACAAGAGTTGAGTTGTTTACAAAAAGTTTATTTGGTTTCATCTGACCATATGACATATTCTCCAATCTTCTTCTGGATCATCCAAATGCTCTTAGCAAACTCAGACGGGCCTGCGACATGTACTGGCTTAAGCAGTGGGACAGTCTGGCTCTGCAGGATTTGAGTCCTGGCGTCGGTGTAGTTTGTTATGATGGTAGGCTTTGTTACTTTGGTGCCCAGCTCTCTGCAGGTCATTCACTAGGTCCCCCTGTGGTTTGGGAATCTTGTTGCTCACTGGGTTTCTTGTGATCATTTTGATGAAAATTACAGGCCTCTCTCATCTTTTTAAGTGGGAGAACTTGCACAATTGGTGGCTGACTAAATACTTTTTTGCCCCACTGTATTGGTCATATTGGTCATGGCTACTGAGTGGCGCACAATGGGATTGCCTTGCAGTTCTCCAGCTGTATCCACTGAAAGCAAACGAGGTTCAAGGCACGAGGGCAGGGGGCACGGGATGGGCCGCAGAGCCGCGCCAGAAGACAGACCTAGCCAATTGGGAAGGGAGGAGGAGGAAGGGAGAGGGAGGATGGACCCCCACCCCACCACAATAGGAAGCACAGAGCAACGCTTTAAGGGGCATTGCACTAATAATTGCGCTGACTAGGGAAATGTTCCCGCTGTTCTTAGTGCCAGTCTGCACGTTCAGAGTAAAACAATGTAACTAATAATGGCATCTTTATGCTTTCGTTAATAAAATAATGAAAAAAATACTCTTTCAAAATGCCAATGGTTATTTAGTTATGGATCCATAACGAATTACTATGGGAATAAATATCACTGAATTACAGAAATATCCTCCAATCCTCTATATGTAATTATTGGAGGAGAKTCACGTCATATTTTTTATATACTGTAGGCCTACCCTAGGCGACTTGAGTCTCACTAGTGTTGAGTAATTTGCTGTTGAAAGTGGTGTAGGTCTTATTTATTTGAAGAGTATATTGTTTTATAGAAGCAATAGCATTTGAAGCATTAGCCTACAACTATTTTAGCACCGTTTCGTGATGCTCTGAGACAAGCATGGGGACTGGTCTTAATAAATCAATGAGATTTTTATTTTGACTGAATCTCCTTTTGGGTATTGGTTAGACTACAATTACATTGTAGAAATGTTATGCTCTTAGTGTAACCTTTATTTAACTTGGCAAATCAGTTAAGAAATTATTCTATTCCGACATCCTATTCCGTCTTCCCCTTCGGGGAATTGAACCCCAATCTCCCACGTGCCCGCACGACACGGGGATTCTTTAGCTAAATAGCCCAGTACTGTAGCCTACTCCCGACCGTCACGTTGTACCGCGCCATATTTTCTGTTCCATACTAACGGAAACCCAGAGGGTTTTTCGTTTTTCTTGGAATAGAAACACCATAATATTAATCAAATTAATCCCAAACTCTTAAAAGTAATTGGAAAGGTAGATACAAATTATTTGTGACATTGTGGTTACAATAAAGAATGTAAATAAGATGCTGTGTTTTTATTTACAGTAGTGATGGACTGCTGGTGGCATTTTGAAAACAGGTTTTCAAACACTTGTAGCCCGATTAGCAGGACAATAGTCTCTTTATAGCCCGGCTACTGTAGATGTGAACATCCCCCTACCTGCAATGTATTCGATGCTTAAGTACTCTGAAGTGTTACCTTTCTAACTCAAAACAGCATTACAGTATTTCTTCATCAACATCTTTATGCTTTTGTTCATAAAACAACTAGAAAAAGACATTCAAAATGCAGATGGTTATTTAAATTACATTTTAGTTGCAGTTCCACCCAGCTCCACGACCACGGGTTAAACCTTGCTGAGGTGTCATCTTGATTTGGAGAAGAAAAAAAATACATTACCTAACAGCCGAACATTAGGTACAATACTAGAAATTATACATTACGTAGGCCTAAAAATTAGCAAAATATTGTATAATCCTACTCTCTTTGACAAAGAAATGCATGTTATCGGTCCAAGAAACACCTTTTGACATAGTGGTCACATAATCTTCATTGATGATTTCTTCCTCAAAACGAAAATCTCGGCCATGATACCTGCCAAAAAGAGCAACAGTGAATTATTGTGGAACACATAGCAGTCCGGCGGTTAGGTACAATATTTTATGTACATTTAGATTTGTAAATGCCAAACTTACCATCAAATATGGCCTGGTCACCTGGCGAGAAATTCCCCCCACAACATGGAGTTTGAGCGGCATGCTTGGGCTTGCTTGCCCTTCTTCTTTTATTCTAAGCAATTTTGAGAAAATTGCTGAAGGGCCACGATTGATTCGTCTAGTGAAGATGATCTCATGAATGTCTCTCCAGCTTTTATCCATGCCTGTGTACATCTGCACTTGTCACGCCCTCTACTTCTCCTCCTGTGTCTCCCTAAACCTGCCGCCACTCCCCAGTGCTCTCTCCTCTTTTACTTGTGTGTGTATGTGGATTGTGTGGGCGGAGACCAAGTGTGGTGAGGCAAATCAGGCATCCCACCCAGGCTGCAACCTGTTCCATATCAAAACCTCTACAAATACTCAGCCCTGCCACTTCCACGCTGCCAGATCGTAACCTCTTGCTCAGTCTTTCTGCATTTTTAGCCGTTTGGTTCCTCCATAGATCTGTTTTCCTGTGTTGCCATGTCTTTCACTTGCCTGGCGCTGTTTTTCCTTCCGCTACAGTTCTGTCTGCTCTGACTCTGGCCCCTGTCTCCAGTTTCAGTCTCGTCAGTCCTGCTGCCCTGGTCCTTGGACCCCC
>NC_036840.1:21877636-21888978 GCF_002910315.2 Salvelinus sp. IW2-2015 | reverse complement strand
ACAGAGCAATGTTATTAGGTTGCATTGTATAGTATCATCCAATTTCTCTTCGCCAAACAATGTCCTTGATTGGCCTTGAAGTAGTTCAATTTTTGCTTGTAAGGCTATTGCAAAAGATACGGTGATGTTTTCAGTTGGATGCCAACACACAGTTCAGCCATTGGGTTAATCAGGAAGCCTCCACTGTAGAGCCATAAACACAAACCATTTTTAACGAAATACTGATAGGCCTACCTCAGACAGTTGTAGGCCTTTATATTTATTTATTCTTTATTTAAACCCATCATTATTTTACCTCACATGAAAGGGTCTACTACTCTCTGTCTGGCGTCTACTGTCACAGTTTTATGCCCTCATTTGCACATGCAAACAACGTGCACGCAGTCTGTTTTGTGTCCATCTGTCTGCATTTGGAGAAGAAAAAAATACATTAGCCTAACGAGCCAAAACATATAGGTACGAATACCTAGAACATGTATACATTGTACGTAGCGCTAAAAAGTTACAAAACATATGTATAATCCTACTCTCTTTGAAAGAAATGCATGTTTTCGTCCAGAAAACACCTTTCTGAACATAGGGGTCACATCAATCTTCATTGATGATTTCTTCCTCAACAGAGAAAATCTCGGCCATGATACCTGCAAAAAGAGGCAAACAGGAATTATTGTGGGAACACATAGCAGTCCGTGCGGTTTAGCGTACAATATTTTATGATACATCACATTTGTAAATGCCAAACTTACCATCAAATATGGCCTGGTCACCTGGCGAGAAATTGCCCCCCACAACCATGGAGTTTGAGCGGCATGCTTGGGGCTTGCTGCCCTTCTTCTTTTATTCAATAGCAATTTTGAGAAATTGCTGAAGGGCCACGATTGATTCGTCTATGAAGATGATCTCAATGAATGTCTCTCCAGCTTTTGATCCATGCCTGTGTTACATCTGCACTTGTCACGCCCTCTACTTCTCCTCCTGTGTCTCCCTAACCTGCGCCCACGTCCCCCCCCCCCCCCCACTCTACTGCTTCCTTGGATTCCTCTCCGGACCTGCTTACCCAGCCCCAACTCCCCTCGCTCCAGCCTCAGCCTCAGCACCTGGCTCCCTGCAACCCGCACAAGATTTCAATATATACCTTGGTTACCTTATCCCAGTCTCCTTGTCTGAGTCTGCTCTTGGGTTCACCTGCTCCGCTCCGTATTACAGCCTGGGCCTGCAGGATGCAAAGTTCTTTGTTTGTCAGACGAATCATCGTGTCGAAACTACAGAACAGTACAAAACAAGCGAACACACATGGTTAATTTTCTGGGGAAAAAACTATACATATAACTATATAAGTCCATGCAAGTTTCTTCAACTGTCTTCTGACTGTGAATAGAGCGATGTTGGTTTTGCCATCGACTCATTCAGTGAGTCGATGGCTTGAATAGTCTCCCTTGAAATGGAATACAATGTCAAAATGTGCAGCATATGGTAAAGAACAGCAGTCGATCTATTTAAGCGTTATTTTTTGCATTATTAGGCCTACTTTATTAGGCCTACTGTATTGTCGCGTACTGTACCTGTTCATATGCCACTGTAATCGATGGGGGCTTAGGGCGATACCATTCAGCTCATCTGATGAAGGTGCACATTGATCAGATTCAAACTTTGAAGACCGAGATCGAGTCATTGAAGACAGACCAGCAGAAAGAGAAACATTATCTGAGGGCAGAGATACGGGCGACAGCTGATGCATTGGTCCAGAGTCAGGCGGCATTGGCGGATAGTCAGGCGGAGAATTACGCATTGAAGAGGGAGTGGAACGAGATGGAGTCACAATCCATGCCAGGCACACCTGTGAGCTCTGGAACTCCACCTCCAACAGGCAGAGTGAACATACCTGGCAGGTTCGTCAGGTTGTTGGTTCACCCTGACATTTCCATTCCTCTTCTGACAACAGAACTTGATCAACTGCTCACCAGGCACAGCAAGGGCCGTCAGGACCGTTATGCTGTTCTGCTATAGCCTAATAAACAAATGCACTACTGTATTTCTTCATCAGCATCTTTATGCTTTTGTTAATAAAATAATTATAAAAATACTCTTTCAAAATGTCGATGTTTATTTAGTTATGGATCCATAACGAATTACTATGGGAATGACTATCACTGAATTACAGAAATATTGGAACAAAGTTGTCTAATGAAGGAAAAACAAATTGTTGCCTACTGGAAAATACTATTTCAAACACACATAATCACGTTGTATAGTGCCATTATGGCTATTAGCAGGTAGCTGGACAATAGACTTGCCTAGAAGGAGGGGAGGGGGAGAATTCTTTCGTCAAATGTATTTCTTAGTTAGGTTGGCCGTGATTGGTTCCAATTTCCATTTAATCCATCAGAAAAGACAAAACAAATAATACAACATAAAGTATTATTATTACTATGTATCACATCTGACCGTGATTGGGAGTCCCATAGGGCGGCGCACAATTGGCCCATCGTTTCTCTGCCTCTAAAAACAGAAATAAATGTTTTGGCCTTTTATTCAGACTACAATCGCTCACTTTAGTTTTTTTTTTAACAAAATAACCTCCAAAATGTGGATATATTGAAGCAACATCTCAAGMCATCAGTCAGGAAGTTAAAGCTTGGTCGCAAATGGGTCTTCCAAATGGACAATGATCCCAAGCATACTTCCAAAGTTGTGGCAAAATGGCTTAAGGGCAACAAAGTCAAGGTATTGGAGTGGCCATCACAAAGCCCTGACCTCAATCCCATAGAAAATGTGTGGGCAGAACTGAAAAAGCGTGTGCGAGCAAGGAGGCCTACAGGCCTGTCTCAGTTACACCAGCTCTGTCTGGAGGAATGGGCCAAAATTCGCCCATCTTATTGTGGGAAGCTTGTGGAAGGCTTCCCGAAAAGTTTGACCCAAGTTAAACACTTTAAAGGCAATGCTACCCAAAGACTAATTGAGTATGTGTAAACTTGTGACCCACTGGGAATGTGATGAAAGAAATAAAAGCTGAAATAAATCATTCTCTTCTACTGTTATTCTGACATTTCACATTCTTAAAATAAAGTGGGGATCCTAACTGATTTAAGACAGGGAATTTACTAGGATTAAATGGCAGGAATTGTGAAAAACTGAGTTTAATGTATTTGGTTAAGGTGTATGTAAACTTCCGAATTAACTGGACCTTTACCAACACGCCTCTGTATTTTTGATATTTGCTTTCAATCCTATTGCTTCTAACTTCAATATGTCTTTAAATAAATAAGACATACACCACTTTTAACTGCACATTACTCAACACTAGTGGGACTCATGTCGCCTACGGTAGGCCTACAGTATATCGAAAAATATGGCGTGACTCTCCGCCAATAATTACATATAGAGGATTGGAGGATTCTAAACTAAAACCAAAAGCTGCCTCATTGGTCTCCCGGTGGCGGCTGGCACGGGTATCGAATCTGCATCTGTAGGTTCGATACGTAGCGGTTCGATACGAAAGACTGTTAACTGATTGGTACACTAACAGCATTTGTCTTCATTTAACTTAATATAATAAAAAATAATATATACAGTACCAGTCAAAAGTTTGGACACACCTACTCATTCCAGGGTTCTTCTTGATTTTGACTATTTTCTACATTGATGAAATAATTGTTAAAAGTGAATTTGTGGAATTTCTTTCCATTTAAATGCGTTTGAGCCAGTTGTGTTGTGACAAGGTAGGGTTGGTATATGGAAGATAGCCCTTTTTGGTAAAAGAGCAATTCCATATTATGGCAAGAACAGCTCAAATAAGAAAGAGAAACGACAGTTCACCATTACTTTAAGACATGAAGGTCAGTCAATACAGAACATTTCAAGAACTTTGAAAGTTTTCTTCAAGTGCAGTTGCAAAAATCATCAAGCGCTATGATGAAACTGGCTCTCATGAGGACCGCCACAGGAAAGGAAGGCCCAGAGTTTCCTCTGCTGCAGAGAATAATTTCATTAGAGTTACCAGCCTTTGAAATTGCAACCCAAATAAATGCTTCACAGAGTTCAAGAAACAGACACCTCTCAACATCAACTGTTTAGTGGAAACTGTGTGAATCAGGCCTTCATGGTCAAATTGCTGCAAAGAAACCACTATTAAAGGACACCAATAAGAAGAAGAGACATGCTTGGGCCAAGAAAGACGAGCAATGGACATTAACCGTGGAAATCTGTCCTTTGGTCTAATGAGTCCAAATTTTGATTTTTGGTTCCAACCGCTGTGTCTTTGTGAGACACAGAGTAGGTGAACGGATGATCTCCGCATGTGTGGTTCCACCGTGAATCATGGAGGAGGAGGTGTGATGTTGAGGGGGTGCTTTGCTGGTGACACTCTCTGTGATTTATTTAGAATTTCAAGGCACACTTCTTAACCAGCATGGCTACCACAGCATTCTGCAGTGACACACCATCCCATCTGGTTTGGGCTTAGTGGGACTATCATTTATTTTTCAACAGGACAATGACCTGACACACCTCCAGGTTGTGTACGGGCTATTTTACCAAGAAGGAGAGTGATGGAGTGCTGCATCAGAAGACCTGGCCTCCACAATCACCCGACCTCAATCCAATGTGCGAAGCTGTCATCAAGGCAAAGAGTGGCTATTTTGAAGAATATAAAATATAAAATATAATAAAATATAAATAACTTTTTTGGTTCCCGCATGATTCCATGTGTGTTATTTCATAGTTTTCAAGMCTTCACTATTATTCTACAATGTAACGAATAAAGAAAAACCCTTGAATGAGTAGGTATGTCCAAACTGTTGCTGGTACAATATATAAATTATATAGTTTATTTAAATTTTTATATGTATTCATTTGTTATCAAGCATGTATCCAGATGTTTTGATATTCTGCTTTTTGTTTTCTTAGCTCTGCCTGAAACTACACTGACCGTATATCCAAACCCTGCATACAATGGAGAGACAGTAACTCTGACGTGTTCAGTGGGGTCTGACAGTGGCTGGAGGTATACATGGTACAAAGACAACACTAAGAAAGTAGTGACCTTGTCTGGCAGACACACTACAAKAGGAGRRACCTTCACCATCAGTAGAGCTGCTYAGTCTGACCAGGGTCTCTACMGGTGTCAGGGAGAGATCCAGTRCAGATCCATATCATCAATCATCAGTGATCCTGTCACAATCACTGTGAAAGGTGAGTTACTTTACTTAGTTTTTATCATACAAATGGACACTTTATATTGAGTCACTCAATGGTCTGTGTGGTCGATGTGTCCATATGAAATGGTCTGTGTGTCCATATGAATGTAAAAAAGTATAGTTACGGTACTAACTACAGAAGTCAGATCAATTTTGTAATGGCACCGGAGAAGATGGCTGCCGATTTCATCTCTTAGGGGCAGCCTTTTCACTTTTGGATGAATAGCGTGCCCAGACTGAACTGCCTCCGACTCTGTCCCAGATGCTAATATATGCATAMTATTATTAGTATTGGATAGAAAACACTCTGAAGTTTCTAAAACTGTTTGAATGATGTCTGTGAGTATAACAGAACTCATATGACAGGCAAAAACCTGAGAAGAAATACAAACAGGAAGTGAGAAATCGATTTTCAAAACAGTGCCTATTGAAATCCCAGTGAGATATGAATGAGGTTGCACTTCCTAGGGCTTCCACTAGATGTCACCGTCTTTAGAAACTGGTTTGAGGATTCTACTATAAAGGAGGGGCTCATAATAGCTCTTTGAGTGAGTGGTCTGGCAGAGAGCCTCGGTCTCATGACGCGCACTCCCGACAGAGTTTGCTCTCGTTCCAATGCTTTTCTTCAGACAATGAAATTCTCCGGTTGGAACCTTATTGATGATCTATGTTAAAAACATCCTACAGATTGATTGTATACATCATTTGACTTGTTTCTATGGACTGTAACGGAACTTTTCAAGTTTTTGTCTGGAGGAAGTGCTCGCGCCTCATGAAGATGGATTACTGGGCTGAACACGCTAACAACAAGTGGCTAAATGATGGGCTTTATGGAACTTTATGGAACAAATCAGTCATTTATTGTCGAACTGGGATTGCTGGGAGTGCCTTCTGATGAAGATCATCAAAGGTAAGTGAATATTAATATTGTTTTTTCTAGCTTCTGTTGATGACAAAATGGCAGATATTTCTTTGGCTGGATTGGGCTCTGAGCGCCGTTCTCAGATAATGCTTTTTCCGTAAAGTTTTTTTGAAATCTGACAGCGGTTGCATAGAGGATAAGTCTATCTTTAAATCTGTGAATAACACTTGCATCTTTTATCAATGTTTATTATGAGTATTTCTGCAAAATCACCGGAGGTTTTGGAATCAAAACAATACTGCACGTAACGCGCCAATGTAAACTGAGATTTTTGGATATAAAAATGCACATTATCAAACAAAACATACATGTATTGTGTAACATGATGTCCTATGAGTGTCATCTGATGAAGATCATCAAAGGTTAGTGATTAATTTTATCTATATTTCTGCTTTTTGTGACTCCTATCTTTGGCTGGAAAAATTGCTGTGTGGTTTTTTGACTTGGCTATGCCCTAACATAATCATATGTTGTGCTTTCGCTGTAACGTTGGTAATTACATTTTTGCATCTGAGCTCCTAGAGTGTGCGGCTCTCCTTTATTTTTTAGTTTTGTACTCCACTAGCCAGCACCTCGCCTAAATAGGTGTGCGTTTCTTTTTCTTCTAGATTGTGCTTTCGCTGTATATCATTTTTGGAACCGGACACCATGGGTAGATTAACAAGATGTTTATCTTTCATTTACTGTATTGGACTTGTTAATGTGTGAAAGTTACATATTTCTAAAAAATATTTTTTAATTTCGCGCGCTGCCTTTTCAGCGGAATGTTGTCGAGGTGCTAGCGGAACCCCTGCCCTAGAAAGGGTAACCAACCGTGATATTTTGTTTGTTTTTTCACATTGTTTGTAACGTTTTTATACGTAATGTTGCTGCTACAATCTCTTATGACCGAAAACAGTTTCTGGACATCAGAACACCGATTACTCACCTTGAATTGGGCAAATCCTTTTTCTTTAATGAGTCAGACGAGAAGGATTTACTCCAGACACCCGAACAGGCCCTCATCCCCGTCATTTGCAGGAGAAAGAGATGGAGATTTCACTGAAGGAGATCGGAGTGCCTAGTGAGGATCAGGCGACAAGTGGCTAATCTGCCTTTGCCATCRGTACTGTTAGCCAACGTACAATCGTTGGAAAATAAATGGGATGAACTAAAAGCTCAGATATCCTACCAACGGGACATTKAAAACTGTAATATCTTATGTTTCACCGAGTCGTGGCTGAACGACGACATTAATAACATACAGCTGGCGGGTTATACACTCTATCMGCAGGATAGAACAGCAGCCTCTGGTAAGACAAGGGGTGGCGGTCTATGTATATTTGTAAACAACAGCTGGTGCACYATATCTAAGGAAGTCTCTAGGTTTTGCTRGCCTGAGGTAGAGTATCTCATGATAAGCAGTAGACCACACTATCTACCTAGAGAGTTTTCATCTGTATTTTCCGTATCTGTCTGCATACCACCACAGACCGATGCTGGCCCTAAGACCACCATAAACAAACAGGAAAACYCTCATCCTGAGGCGGCTCTCCTAGTGGCRGGGGACTTTAACGCAGGAAAATTAAATCAGTTTTACCTAATTTCTATCAGCATGTTAAATGTGAACCAGATGGAAAAACACTCTAGACCACCCTTACTCTACACAGAGAGATGCATACAAAGCTCTCCATCACCCTCCATTTGGCAAATCTGACCATAATTATATCCTCCTGATTCCTGCTTACAAGCAAGAATTAAAGCAGGAAGCACCATTGTCTCGATCATTAAAAAAGTGATCAGATGAAGCAGATGCTAAACTACAGGACTGTTTTGCTAGCACACACTGGAATATGTTCCGGGATTCTTCTGATGGCATTGAGTAGTACACTACATCAGTCACTGGCTTCATCAATAAGTGCATCGAAGACGTCGTCGCCACAGTGACTGTATGTACATACCCCAACCAGAAGCCATGGATTACAGGCAAAATCCGCACCAAGCTAAAGGGTAGAGCTGCCGTTTTCAAGGAGCGGGACTCTAACCCGGAAGCTTATAAGAAATTCTGCTATGCCGACGAACCATCAAACAGGCAAAGCGTCAATAGAGGACTAAGATTGAATCGTACTACACCGGCTTCGACGCTCGCCGGATGTGGCAGAGCTTGCAAACTATTATAGACTACAAAGGGAAGCACAGCCAAGAGCTGCCCAGTGACACAAGCCTACCAGACGAGCTAAATAACTTCTATGTTCGCTTCGAGGCAAGTAACACTGAAACATGCATGAGGGCATCAGCTGTWCCGGARGACTGTGTGATCACGCTCTACGCAGCCGATGTGAGTAAGACCTTTAAACAGGTCAATATTCACAAGYKCGCAGGGCCAGATGGATTACCAGGACGTGTACTGCGAGCATGTGCTGACCAACTGGCAAGTGTCTTATTTACGTACTTAGAGACTCGAAATTGAGCTCAAGTGCATCCTGTTTCCATTGATCATCCTTGAGATGTTTCTTCAACTTGATTGGAGTCCATCTGTGGTCAATTAAATTGTTTGGACATGATTGGACATTTGAAAAGGTACACACCTGTCTATATAAGATCCCACAGTTGACAGCGCAGAGCTCTACGGAATTGTCCGAGAGACAGGATTGTGTCAAGGCACAGATCTGGGGAAGGGTACCAAAAAACATCTGCAGCAATGAAGGTCCCATCAACACAGTGGCCTCCATCATTCTTAAATGGAAGAAGTTTGGAACCACCAAGACTCTTCKTCGAGCTGACCGCCCGGCCAAACTGAGCAATCAGAGGAGAAGGGCCTTGGTCAGTGAGGTAACCAAGAACCCGATGGTCACCCTGACAGAGGTCCAGAGTTCCTCTGTGGAGATGGGAAAACCTTCCAGAAGGACAACCATCTCTGCAGCACTCCAGTAATCAGGCCATTATTGTAGAGAAGCCAGATGGAAGCCACTCCTCAGTAAAAGGCACATGACAGCCCGCTTGAKGTTTGCCAAAAGGCACTTAAAGGACTCTCAAACCCTGAGAAAAATGATTCTCTGTGCAAAGTACAGAGAGATCCTTGATGAAAACCTGCTCCAGAGCGCTCAGGATCTCAGACTGGGGTAAAGGTTAACCCTCCAACAGGACAACGACCCTAAGCACACAGCCAAGACAACGCAGGAGTGGCTTCAGGACTCTCTGAATGTCCTTGAGTGGCCCAGCCAGAGCCCGGACTTGAACCCGATCAAACATCTCTTGAGTGACCTGAAAATAGCTGGGCACCGACGCTCCCCATCCAACCTGAAGAATCGGAGATTACTCCCCAAATACAGGTGTGCCAAGCTTGTAGCGTCTTACCCAAGAAGAATTGAGGCTGTTTTCTGTTGTGGAAATTCTAATAAATAATGAGTAGAGACAAGGTCAATCACCAATCAGGATATTACTTTATTCAAACCTTATTAATAAGGAAACATAGCGCAATTGCTTCTACAATAATGAGGCTGGTCAACTCAACACTCCCAAGTGTTGTGGCTAGCAGCTCTGACACAAAGAATACAAACTATATTTTATAGCAAGGATACACCCTCTTAGTCTCCATGACAAACAACAGATGTATGGAATGGGTCACAAGGTGAGACTTGATATATGATCAAGGAGTATCCCCAGCCAGATAGCATTTGTTATGAAAACTGTTCTTATTGTACAGAGCTTAGGCCCCTAAGAAGAGGCTCTGATCTCGTCCCTGGTACAGAAACACCAACTACTTATATGGCATAAATCAATTGTAGTCCTGAGGCGAGTGAGCCTCTGGGTCATACACTATCCCAGGATAGGTGTAACATCAGAGATGACGTACAATGGTTCCAGACACTACCCCACACAACTTGTCTCAGACCTTATCTCCTCCAAGGCCAAAGGAGGGAGTGACTGGCACACAGACAAGTAATTTTTTCCTAGTATTTTTATAGTATGAAAACGTTACAACAACAGCTAAATCTATGGATATTACTAAGCATGTTTCCAGATCTTTAAATTATGCACTTTTAACACAGCCCTGCCCAAAGCTACACTGACCATAACACCAAACCCTGCATACGGTGGAGAGACAGTAACTCTGACGTGTTCAGTGGGATCTGACAGTGGCTGGCGCTACACATGGTACAAAGACAACACTATTAAAGTAGTGACCTTGTCTGGCAGACACTCTACAACAGGAGCCACCTTCACCATCAGTAGAGCTGCTGAGTCTGACCAGGGTCTCTACTGGTGTCAGGGAGAGATCCAGAGTCGAATCATATCATCATCATCAGTGATCTCGTCACAATCACTGTGAAAGGTGAGTAATTGTGTGTGTGGTGGTGTGTGTGTGTGTTGTGTGTGTGTGTGTGTGTGTGGTGTGTGTGGTGTGTGGTGGTGTGTGTGTGTGTGCTGTGTGCGTGCGTCGTGCGTGGCGTGCGTGCGTGCGTGCGTGCGTGGGTGCGTGTGTGTGTGTGTAGTATATATAACTCGACATGTGATATGTCAGTATTCTGATAGATCTGGTAAGTCAGACAGTTCAGAACTGCATAACTGTATGTTCAGAAATTGAACAACATTATGAATATGCAGTCGTGCATGTCTGTGATGAATGCTTGGGATCCCACATTATTTATGCATTCCTACATAGTGTGTGATCCATGTTTTATTTTCTGTGATGTGTCCTGTGCAGAGAGAACCTGTGGCGCTTCTGACCGCGTAACAACCAACTGGCCCAGATATTCAGTTGGCGAGACGTCACTGCTCAGTTGTTGACATTCAAAGGGGGGAGAAGATATTGAGTATCTCTTTTATAACAGTGGGAGGTCGGTCTACACCAAAACAGAGCTCGAGTACAAGATCCATCCTCGTCAAAGACAGGGTCTATATGCTGTGAAGGTCTTCAGCAAGAAGAGAATGGCTTAAAAAACTCCCAAGACAAGTAGCTGATACAGCACATTGACGGTTTTAGGTAAGTCTGTTTTTTTATGGGATAATTGCAAGAGAAAGAGACAGAATAGTGAGAAAAAGGCATATGACGGATGACATGAGGTCAGAATAACAGACAGTGAGATCATGATCAAGTTATATTTTGATTTTTAGGGTGAAGGGTATGATACATAATAACAAAATAGGTAATTTTTGTTATCTTAAATTATTTGAACATTTAATAATTTAATCGTGTCATTATGCTTTGTAACAGATAAACCACGCTGTCTGAGTGTGTTCTC
>NC_036840.1:21867905-21875898 GCF_002910315.2 Salvelinus sp. IW2-2015 | reverse complement strand
TCAGCAGCAACTGACCTGTTGATGTGACCTATGCTGAGGTTGACCTTTAATTATTCTGCATAAACTGGTTATATTATTCTGATGTGTTATCCTTACCCCTTATAGAAACTGCAAATCCACCTGAGGCAGATTTGGTCTATTCTCAAGTGAAGCCAGGCACATCCCCAGGTAAGACTAATTATAGTCGTATGCTATTGATATTTAATATGATACTAATATGGAACTAATTCTTCAAGTCAAAGTATACTGTATCAATTGTTAGGTTCTGAACAAACTGTAGTAAAAACTCAGACGGACAACTAGAAAAAGCTCAAACCAAGTTTATTCCCCCACTGGGTCATACATCTGCTAAGACAAGGCATGATTACCCAAGCACATATATTTATAACCTTTTAATAGGCGGGGTCAACTCCTTACAAATCTCAACAACCAATACATCCCGTTGCTAGGCAGGAATTTAATTGGTACCCTCACTGGTGTAGTCATAGACCTGCCTGATACTAAAACATTGTTGGGCATGGAAGTGTATGTGTGAGATAGGACTGTAGGACTGTAGTAGGAGAGTCATTGTGGTGGGCCTCTCTGGCCTCCCTCCAGAGGTTTCTTCTCACTTCATCTGTTGATTCGACGTCAAGACCATTCTTCGCTCCTCCTAGTTCCGCAGCTGGCCTGCCTTATCAGAGACTAACTATTGCCCTTCATCTCCCTCCTTAGAAACATGGAACAGAATATGAACTTTCTACACTCAGTAACTTTCCACACACCTAGTTCCCATCTACCCTTCATTGGCCCCAACATATACATTCCTTATACATGTGAAGTAATCAATCGGTTCTAGAATGATAACATGAATAAGTATATTTCAAGCTAGATTTCAACACTACTTAAAGGACGTCTATTTGTTTGATTCTTAAGAGTTTGTTTGACTGCGTGTCCTAAACTACTTTGTGTGGTGATATGTTGCAGGTCCTTGAGGGATGGAGGGATGGAGGGATAGCGGGATGGCGGGACGCATGCAAACACACACACACACACACACGCACACACACACACGCACACACGCACACAATAACACCTTGTAAATTAAGGATTTTATTCTTATTTTATTTATCAACCAATATATTGTATTTAAGCATGGTTTGATTGTGTATTACTGTAACAGCTTTTTGTATTGTATGGTGTAATGATAATGGATCTTATCTGCAGCTACAGTAATTCTATCTGCTTTGTATTGTGTATTGAATTGTATTGTTTTGTTGTAAATGTATTACAATGGATTATATTTGATTTATTATGTCTGTTATTCAGATGATAGAATAACATATTTGCATATGAATTTCCAAAATATTATAAGTATTATTCATGTTTTCTTCTAATGGCCTGTACTTTTACATTATCTTTGCATTATGCTTTTTTATAAACTTTTTTTAATTTTACCCACCTGATGGAATGAGTGCTTTCTTACAGTAAATGGATGTTAGCATCGTAAATGTTTCCATACAACCTAATTCGGTCAAACCTCCTTTAAGTCAAGTATAGATCTTAGGCTCCCAAATGTTTGAGTTAAAGGGGCAATCTGCTATTTCTGCATCCATTTTTGGACTTAATTATATCTACTCATTGAATCTTGAGAAATATAACATAAATGCCTCATGAACAAAGTTCAAATGCCGAACCCCATTTTTCAGAATGACTTTTGGGGAAGAGTGTGCCTGAAAAGAACAGTTCTTCTCAGTTTTACGATGTCATATACTCTGCAGGAGTTCTGAGGAGCTGGTTAGTACTGGTACTGTGTATCACTTTTTTAATATTGAAATGTGGACATGCACATCTATGATGGCAAAGGGATCTTCCAAGTAAGCAAAGGTAAGACTCATTAGCCAGGGTGTGGTATTTAAATGGAAGCAATATTGAATATTTTCATTACTGTGTTGAATTCCAACTAGTAACCTACGTATGCATGACTACCAGTTCTCCCATATTGCCTCCTCATCCTACAGACAGYTKATYACGATTAATGACATTGGTGATGTATGACTCTGACTGCTATTTRCAGTGTCCCTGCATGGTCTGGAAGGTCACTGTTCCAGTTAGGGTGTTTCCGTGTCTATGTGTTTATGTCTATGTTGTCAGACAGACACCCAGRAGCCCYGTCATTGTCACTGCTCCTGAGAAACAGAAACAGGTCGCCACGGAGACCACAAGTCACAGAAAGTGACATAACCACAAGATGTTACCTGAAACGTAGAAGGGGGGCCTTTGTCAGTAACCTGGGACCCAGTACCTTCTGAAAAAGTTGACAGGTGTTTCATGTCCCTCAGCCACACTGACCTATGAGCATGCAGAAGAAGTAATGCAAATACTTCTGCAGGCATATGAAGCCTAGATAAAGATATTCTGCAACTTTGAGTGGTCTGCTCATAAAGGAACAAAGCTACCGGTATCTGTGAAACACCATGACCAAGACCATTCACCACACAACCAGCAGCAGCTAGGAAACACATGCTCCAAAACCACCACCATCAGACTGATCAACACAGTGACAGACCCCAAAAGTCATCGTCTAACTCTCAAGCTGAGTGAAGGGGTATTTTCAGAGAGCAACTATAGAATGTGATCTCTTTTCAGCTAACAAACAGGAATAATTTATAGAACAGCAGCCCTCATCAAAAGGAAGTCTCTGCTCTTTCTCTACTCTACTCTTCTTCTCTGTGTGTTTTGGATAGTCAACTGCTAGCTACCAGTGACATTGAAAGACAAGGACATACAGCCAGATTGTCACGTCCTGACCATAGTGCTTATGTGTTTTGCTTGTTTTAGTGTTGGTCAGGACGTGAGCTGGGTGGGCATTCTATGTTGTGTGTCTAGTTTGTCTGTTTCTGTGTTCAGCCTAATATGGTTCTCAATCAGAGGCAGCTGTCAATCGTTGTCCCTGATTGAGAATCATTGTCACGCCCTGGCCTTAGTATTCTTTGTTTTCTTTATTATTTTAGTTAGGTCAGGGTGTGACATGGGGAATGTTTGTGTTTTGTCGTTTTGGGTGGTTATATGGTAAAGGGGGTGTTGGGTTTAGTGTATGAGTTTGTGTTGAGTGAATGTTTCTAGGTATTTCTATGGTTGAGTGAATGTTTCTAGGTATGTCTATGGTTGCCTGAGTGGTTCTCAATCAGAGACAGATGTCTTTCATTTGTCTCTGATTGGGAGCCATATTAAGGCAGCCATAGACATCATGCATTTGTGGGTAATTGTCTGTGTCTATGTTGCATGTTTGCACTTAGTCTTTGATAGCGTCACGTTCGTCTGTTTGTTGTTTCGTTGTCCTTCTTCTAATAAAGAGAAGATGTATTTTCCACACGCTGCGCCTTGGTCCTCTCTCTCCTCCCTTTGACGATCGTGACAATCATATATAGGTGGCTTGTTTTGTGTTGGGATTTTGTGGGTGGTTGTTTTCCTGTGTCAGTGTTTGTGCCACACGGGACTGGGACGGTTGGTTCGTTTGTTTGTTTGTATTTTGTCTAGTTTTCGTGTTATTAAATCATGGTAACTTACCACGCTGTACATTGGTCTCCGATCCTTCTCGCCTCTCCTCGTCCGATGAGGAGGAATGATTAGACTGCCGTTACACAGAGGAAACAGTCATACAACGCCTTAACGAGATGTCTAGTGGTCCTTTCTCCTGCTTCTCGAAACAGGAAATATTCCTTCTCCAACCTCCACTATGGCAAGTTTTATAATGATTTGTATTGATTTGAACATTTTAAACACAATACAACCATTAACGAGGATGACACAAACAAGTTTAAAAACGTATCCCCATCGTGGTCCTCTTGAAAATATATGAAAACAAATATCTACACAAGAGAGAACAAATTACCTCTCAAATACATCTCATCAATAGGGAGGAAATTGTCAAAGGAATAAAATAGATTACCAAGTAATGTTCATTGAAACAATTATACTTTCTTGTTCAGTTAAAGCATTTTGCCCATAAACCATGTCTTAAGGTATATCTTTAAACTCCCTAGTGTATTGACAGATGTTATATGGTTTGGTACACCATTCCATTCCTCTGCACCAGTGTTAAGGAAAGAGCTTTTTCCAGCCATGCTCCTATAGAGCAGCAGTCTCATATTGGCAACACTGGCTCTGGTGTGATGCTATGAGAGTCTGTAATGAAATTAAAATAACCAGACAGGTAACTGGGGGAAAGGTCATGTATCACTTTAAAAACCATCAACAGTTTAATCTGCACCACCACCAGATCAACTGGAAGCCAGGTCATGTCCCTGAAATGATCAGGACCAACGTGCTATGGCTGAGCTTGAGTATAATTCTCATTAGCTTGTTTTGGGCCGTTGGAAGTTTGTCCTTCAGATTTTCTGTTATGCCACTGAACCATGAGATACAATCATAGTCATAGTGGCCCTGTATCAGAGATGTTACCAGGGTCCTCATTGTCTCTCTATCCAGGAACTTGGCTACCTTTGCCAGGAACTTGGTCCTGGAGTGAACATTCCCAATGGCCTTCAGAGCATGTCATGTGTTGGTCCAGTTCACCTCCCAATGTATGTAACAGAGCATTTTTCCTTCACCGCTACGTCATTAAACTTGACCGAGAAGTTGGAAGAGTTGTTCACTTTGTGTTTGGAACCAAACAGGATACATTCTGTTTGCCTAAATGGACAACCACTCTCTGCCTTTAGTCATTTGGCTGCTTAGGGTCTTTTCAACGGTCTCCTTATTCTAATGTGAAACCAAGAGGGTAGAATCATCCCCAAACAGGATCTATTGCATGTGCTTGCTT
Organism: Salvelinus sp. IW2-2015; assembly: GCF_002910315.2. Lineage (NCBI taxonomy): Eukaryota > Metazoa > Chordata > Actinopteri > Salmoniformes > Salmonidae > Salvelinus > Salvelinus sp. IW2-2015. The sequence continues at coordinate 21,871,094 of NC_036840.1, read as the reverse complement.
GCATGATAAAGTAAGGAAAACCGTCAGCTTTCTCTAACTTCGTTGTTGGTCTTTACATGGTGTGTGTTGACTGTAAGAATGCCTAGTCATCAGTGATTGGTTGGATATCTCGAAACATTTGCTTTATTACCGTGTGATAACACCTACATAATACCTATATTCAGGAACATAACATGATGTATTGATTCTGCAGTTTTGAATGAGTGCCCGATGGTGTGGTTGGGACAGCAGCTGTTGCAGTGCTTCTAGAACGCAACAGATCTTACGACGCTGTGCCTAATGGTTGTCATTCATTAAAATGAAGGCGATATGGGACTGTATTGAATGATTGTTTCTATTACATAATATGATACATTGCCAGACTAGGATAACCGCAGTTCTGCCTTAAATTCTTCAATGAACTGTAACTATATATTTTTCTTAATTCATGATGAGGGTTTTTTCTGTAAGGGTTTATTATACATTTCTTCAGACTGACATGTATTTATAATGTCGCCTTGCAGTATATGAAGCATTTCTGGTGAATAATTACACAGTAAACAGAGTGTGATTTGTACTTGTGAGCTGAGGGCATGTGGCAAGACATTGATAAGGGGAGAGAGCCATGGAATTGTCAGAAGGGCGGTCGAGGTCAGGTTCAGGTCACATTAAGGATAAGAAAAGTTTATGCGCCGTCATTACTTGTTTCTGCCTTACAGTAAAGATACCAATGTTTGCTCAAGATGAGTGGGAAGAGACTCAGCTTAGGAAGAAGCGGGTAAAATATCACGTCCTTGTGTGAAAAATGTTTTGTCTAATGCCAGGCTGTATTGATCCTCTGTAAGAATACACTTGGTTATGCTTCATCAGTGTCTGTTGAGTCTTTACTCTGAAAATTAGAAACCTAACCGGCACTGTGCAGCAGCGGTTCACCACGATTTGCTGGTTGACTAAGACTTCGAACAGTGAACAGGCCGCGCACCAGAATAAGGTAGCCACAGTGTCCTCACCTTATCACTATTCTAACAATCTTGGAACTGAAGTACGATAGGCTTAACCCACTTATAGGCATACGGACCTAGGAAAGCCTGAGCTTATTCTGTAGTCCCATGGCATTACGCACCGTCGTAGCTTTGTGGTATTGGTAAGTCCGAAAGTAACCCGAACGTTTGATTACCCTGTACGAGGAGAGTCCTGGGCTAAAATCCGAGTAGGTGTTCCTGCTAGTACATAATAATGGTTGTCCCGGCAAGTAAGCCCAAAGGTTGGTACCTGTAGGGTAAGTCCGGAGGAGGTGTAAATCCAACATGGTTTATTCATGTGACTACTATAAGAATAGTGTGATTGAGTCCCCGAAGGTAAAAGCACCGAACAGGGCCAAATCTGCCCAATTGGAAGTCCTAGGGCGGTAAGACCTCAGGTGGGTCGGTCCTGCTAAACCTGTAACGAGAGGGTGAAGTTCTCAGCCAAAGGGCCTGCAGCGCTAGAGTATGTGTGAGAGATAAAGGGACAATGCTTGTGACTAGTAAATTGGACTAGACAAGTTGACATTCAGTGTTGAAAAAAGCAATAAGATATTCAAACGCTGTTGATTGGGTGTATTAGACCGACTACGGGCAGTCTTTGACGCTAGCCTGGAACAAGCTTATGCAGTAGACCTCTTTTTCCCGGGACAACGGAGAATCAAACACCTTCCGAAACTTGCCAGCCACCGACACCCTCTAGACTGCAGGCAGAGCGGTGGGACTGTTGCTCCCCACCGCCGTAGCCCAGGACGAGCGCCCCTCCCGACAATCAGCGTTATCGACAGATGTACGCTATCATCGAGCTGGACCGAGGGGCGACACGCAAGAAGGCTGCAGCCCGAAAATGAGGGAGCACTGCCGAGGGACAAAAAGCCGACAGCGTTTCCCGGAATCTGCCAGCGTATTAGCGCATCCGGATGTTCTGGGAAAGTGGGATTCGTCGGGACACTGTCGGTAGGCTGGGAAACTTAAGACGCACTGATGACCCGCCTGACCCAGTGGAGGAATCAGTGCGAATTGCTCCAGCAACAGTCGCTGAACGCCCTGTCATGCACGGGTCTGCCAGGCTTTGGAGTCCCTCCATCAAGACATTGTAGTAACTCCTCGCTGTTGTCCAATGGTGGCTCCCTTGGCCAGGGAGAAACAGGCATTGTTGCAGCTGCGTCTGAGTCTGCTGGCGTCGGTTCATGGCCAGTTCGTATTATCACGTATTAAGGCGCAAGACCCCAAGATGCAGACACGCTTCGACAGTAAAAAAAACAGTGTTATTACGTTAGAAAACAGACGGTCGCAGCTGCCAAAATGACAGGTCAGGGCGGCAGAAGTCAGTAATCCAGATCAGAGTCCAAAGCGTACAGAAACGGCAGGAAGTCTCAGGGTTCAGCGGCAGGCCCAAAGGTTACAATACATCTAATGTCGTGGGACACAGGCGTACAGACGGAAGACAGGCTCAGCCGGTTCAGGGCAGGCAGAGAATGGTCAAAACCGGGAAAACAGGAACTAAAAATAGACAGGAGCAGGGGAAAAAACGCTGGTAGCTTGACGAACAAACAAACTGGCAACAGACAAACAAGAACACAGGTATAAATACACAGGGGATAAGGAGGAGGAGATGGGAGACACCTGGTGGGGGGTGGAGACGACACAAAGACAGGTGAAACAGATCAGGGTGTGACAGCCCTATACTTCCACACAATGATTGAAATATCTCCTCTTTAAGCCTGCCAGCAGATCCACGGAGTCCCCACTCTCTTGTTGATGATCAAAGGAACACCCACAACTGAACACACACATTCTGACATCAATCAATGGTGCACACTATATTACATGATCTTATTACTGTTAATTATTCATGTAGTACGACATGTAGCAAGTGTTGTATTTACTCATTGTTGACACTGTAATACTTGTTACAGTGTGCCTACATGAATCAATTACACAATACTACACTGCAATGCAAAGTCCTACCTAATCAATAATTGAAAATAATGGATGGATTTATATAGCGCATTTCCAGGTTCATTTATACTGTATTGGCACATCACATATTTTCCCTTTTATATCTTTACATATCTGAGAGTGTGTGGTCCTATTTTACTTAATTAAAGTCCACTCCTCCCCCCACATTGCAGCAGAACAGGATTGAGATGACAGGAAAAGAGAAGTGGGGGTGGATCTGATAACC